>NW_011948415.1:1663379-1720106 GCF_000503995.2 Ceratosolen solmsi marchali
GTACCGTTGGTGAGGGGGGTGGGAAGCGATGCCGAATAGTAGGAGAAGAGTGTGGAAAGAGAATTTCTTAAATCATACCGTCGCTTCGAAATTACACCCATACGATACGAGCGCGATCGTTCCTTTTTTTCCTCCGGCGTTCGCGCCCGTTTTCATTGGAACTATTAATTTTTTCTCCTCCATTCCCTCTTTCTCGTTCACACACCAGTGCACACGCTGTCACTCACACACGAGCGCCCTCGCTTACAAATAATCCTATCTCTGTTTATTCTTTCTTGGTTTTTTTTTCTTTTTTTTTTCTTTTTTTTTTTTTTTTTTTTTTTTTTTTTGTTAATCTGCATGCGTGTACTTCACTCTTCATGCGCTATATTCATTATATCGCAGACGGCTTTGTCATTTCGTTAAATGCACGAGCATTCAGAATTATTATGGCCTCCGTTAGTGTACCGCGATAAAACAAAATAAAAGACGTGAAATCAGAAGTAATCTACTTTAAACACTTTTGTGTAAATTTTCGACTTATAAGCCTCAAATGTCTCGTGTGATATCTCTTTCATAAAATCCGGATGAGACGCGGGTGTAAACAACGACCATTTCATGTTAGATGGGCCAGCATTCGTTCGTTAAACGATAATGGGACTAAGAAGAAATCGGACGCTGATACGCTCTTTACGAGCGATTATTTTATCAAGCAGCTGATAATGAGTTATAATTTATAATTCTCGCGCGCTGCGAATCCAATGACCAAGGAAAAATGATATATCAAGCAGGACGGTTAAAAGCACCGGTGACTAATACTATTTTCTTCTTCGCGTGCGGAGCGGATTAGCAGAAAATTTATGGCCCAAATCTCAGCATTACTTGTCCGAGGCAGGCTATAAAGAGAATTTTACTCGAATTCCCAATTACGATTATCCCCGGCCGTACGTTTCGCGCGCGATAAACGCGAATTACACTCGTCGCGTGTAAATCCGGGGGCTTTACAACGGTCGGGAGCATTACGATGGTCGAAACACCAGCGCCTCTCGCTAATGCGCTTTCCCGACGGCCGCGAAATTCCTTAAAGAGTCTGGGCCGAGAGTAGGGATCGTTGAAGAGGAGAGAGAGAGAGCGTAAGAGAGAGCGTAAGAGAGAGCGTAAGAGAAAGAGAGAGAGAGAGAGAGAGAGAGAGAGAGAGAGAAACGGATATAGCGACCGAGACGAGGCAGACAGTCGCGAATTACCGGCCCGAGACGTCGCTCCCCTGCCAGCAGGACCCATACATGTCACGCGAATGCCCACAAGCCAATATATCGAAGGCCCGCTCGTCCGGGTCCTTTTGTCACGACGATTTGCAAGGACTCGCGCCTCCTTCCAACGGCGAACGACTCGCGGCGCCTCCAGGAGATAAACCGAGGCACGACACCCGTGCGCTCCTCCTCCCTCTTTGTATGTATGTGACATTGAGAGAGGGATAGACAGAGAGAGAGAGAGAGAGAGAGAGAGAGAGAGAGAGAAATATGTGGCGACGAGCGGATAATCAGCGACGCCGCTCCCTCGTCGACAAAGACCGTGTGCCTGCTGATGCGGGGAAGCAAAGTCTCTTCGTACTGTGAAATTCTTCTCGCTCGTCGCGCGCATCAGTCGTTAAGTGCGAGCAACTGCAACTGGCTTCTGTTGACTTAGCCACAGGCCTCGCCTTCTCGCCTCTTTTTCCATTTCGAGGAACGGAATTTAACGACCGTCCTGGCAATTAAAACGGGGGGATGAATATGCCGAGGAATAATGGCAGCGCTTCGCGGTATACAGCGGAAGATTGAGAAGGACCGGTCGCTCCTTAATGCAGATACTCAGTGAGCGCGAAGTTTACGTGGCTTCGAGGCTACGAGGCTTAATTGTTCCACGGCCGCGCGTGCGCCCAAGAACTAACTGTCCAGAAATCATTAGCAAGCTGGGACGGGCCCAGTGCGACGGGGCCGTCTTTATTTGCTCGGCAATCATTCTTATTGCCCTTGTCTCCTCCTCGTCTGCCCCGACGCGGCTTTTGCACGGGGCTGGAATATGCCACGGGTATCCTCCGTCCTGCTATACCGACATCACGGCCGGCAGTTGGTCGATGTATCGGTAAATTCATACATTCGTTAGGGCGAAACGGCGCAATGCTCATTAACGATAGCTGACCGCGCTCGACGAAGGAAAAATAAGGTGGAGGAGGAGGTGGCGAAGAGGGAGGTAGAGTGGGAGGAGGGTGCGCTCGATTTATCGTCGAGGCGAGCGCGCCTCTTATCGCACGCGTTAAATCGAAATAGTAAAAGAGTGATATATGAGGACGCCATTAACGGGCATAACGGTGACGCGTGCGCTCGCGCGTCTCAAACTATGCGCGTACGTGTGTTGGTGCGAGCACCGCCTAACTCGCACGCGCTCATTTGTTGGCCAACGAATGCCTCATCATCGATCCACTTTCCTCAAACTCTACAAGACCGAATAACCTTTCTCTCTCTCTCTCTCTCTCTCTCTCTCTCTCTCTCTCTCTCTCTCTCTCTCTCTCTCTCTCACACACACACTCTCTCTCACACACTCTCACTGTAAGCACATCCGTCCGATATTTTTTTTTAGACGATTGATAGGAATGATAAAGGAGATTTGTTTTATTGACAGAAAGTGAGAAAGTGTCAATATTTTCCGCGTCACGACCAATTGGCTTTTACATGCTACACTTACCGATAACCGTAATAATAATGCATTGAAATAAAGTCGAAGTAGTTGAAATTTACGCTAATTCGGGTACATTCCAAATGCTGTAAGTCTTATATTACGGCGGACAAAGCAACATTGTGTGGGATTTATTTTCCCAAAGTATCGTGCTCTCAAGCCAATAAAATGTACGTCTCTTGTGTGGCCCCTTACCATTTTAAAACAGCAACGAATGTTTTATTCAACGGATTGTCCGACCTCCTGGTCTTTTTACGACACCTAATATTTTCATTCTCGCAGCATCCGTCTATATAAAAAGATAAAGAGAGAGAGAGAGAGAGAGAGAGAGAGAGAGAGTGAGAGAGAACGTAACAAAAACCGAAATCCCTTCAGGATCCTACGGCAAATCAAATCCTGGAAAAACCAAGGGAAATTACGATCAATTGAAATACAATAATAGCCTGAACAATGAGCGGATCCTTGGAGAGGACCAAACAAACCTCGGCTTTAAGCTCATACCCGGGTGGCATTATACGTCACGTATACACTAAACTATTGACTCGAGAATGCTCTTCGCGTGAGCATCACAATGAGAATGAGACCGCTTTTCCTTGGCCTTCTGACTTCGTTGTTGTTGCACCGTGAAAAATCCGATTTCTACGCTACTCGCAGGGTCTATTACTCCTCGACTCTCACCCGGTCACTCAGTCAAGAGTCGAACTACCACCATTGCAACGCGTGCCTTAATTCCGGGGCTCACCCACCGAGAAGCCAAACATAGCCCCAGCCTTGAGTCGGCCCAAGACAGTTTATCTCCGTGTCGGGGCAAAGGACGCTAATTTGCCTCCACTTTCTTTCCCCGATCGATGTTTATACAATCCTGTCGAGGACTTTTGTGTACGTGTGCGTGTCTGAGTGTTACGTGCATGCGCGTACGTGAGTACGTACGCGTGTAAGAGCGTGAAGAACGGTGTTGGGGAGGGGGTGGAGAGGGGGAGGAGGAGGGAGGGGAGGAATAGCTCTCAAAGCCCACCCTGAACGTTCTGGATTATCGTTGGCAAAATGTATCTCGCCCGTCATCCCCCCCCCCCCCCCACCCCCCCCCCCCCCCCCCCCCCCCCCTCCCATTTCCCCTACCAGATCTATTTACAGTCAGTTACAAATTCGCTTTTGTCTGGCTCGAAAAACCCTTACAAAGATTAAGCAAATGAAGATAACAGGAAAAATTAATAAACACTTGTAATAGGTTTTGGTATTTACATAATTTATGAAGTCGAGTAACAGGTGTTATATATTATTCTAAAGTTTTAAAAAGCAGATTTTTACCCTAACATTGCCTTCGCTTTTAATTATATATTCTCTAAAGCTATTTTGTTTCATTTACCAAGAGGAAATATTAAATATTAAAATTAAAATGAATAATTACGGGCGCAACGTTAGTGTCGAAGGCAACGTAATCTGCATTCCCATCGGTTTCTTTAAGGCGTAGCTAAATATTATATTAGCCAATGACGCGGCAGTCCTTAAGATTCCCAAACAGACCCTAAACTCAACGAAATCGGGATAAAACAGGCTCATTAGTGTCTCTTTCATTGAAACAAAAACAAAACAAAAACAAAAACGAAAACAAAAACGAAAACAACAAAAAATAACATATACACGAGGAAAAAAAAAGAACGTAAAAAATTAATAATAACAAGAAAAATAAGCATTACGGCATTACTAATCGTTAAATGCATGTGATTACGTCACGTCCGATGATTAATCGCGCTCGGCCTTAAATAATTGACGAATAATTTCAAGCGATACAATGGCCAACAAGACAAGGCCTTTAAAAGTAATCTGTAAATATATTAGGGCCGGATATTTCGAAGGAGTTTCATTAATGAAATAGGCAATCGTTAATTCTTAATAACATTATCATCGGGACGAGCCAGCGAACTTCCAATCGCAAAGCCCTTGAACCGAGGCCAATTAAAAGCTCCCTTACGGCCAATCCGCAATGTATAACATAAAAGTCAGTTAATCGGCAAGAGCGACCTACCTGTCCGTGCTTGTCCATGTCGTTGTTGGTGAGCTTGACCTTCTCGAAGGAGACGACCTGCTTGCGCAGCTGCTCGCCGCTGAAGGGCGAGTCCGGATGAACGTAGAGGCGCGCCGGCGCCGGGGGATCGGCCTTGCCCGCAACGAGCCACGAGCTCTTGTGGTAGGCGTAGCGGTAGCGCTTGTTGTCCACGGGCACGATGTCCATCAGCACCGCGTACAGGCTGTCGTTCTTCAGGCCGCTGAAGGACACTCTGCAGGTGGGAAACATCCTCCTGTCGAGTAAAAGGTAAACGATCGAGCGTGAGGATTATGCTGGGTTTTGTCGTCGGTGGGAGCGAAGGACAAGGGAGAGCTCGCAGTGACACGTTGTCTCGTAATTACCGCCATGGTCGTTGCACGCGCCAAAACCATTATCCATCGACAAACGTTCTTTGAAATTCAAGGAATATGCCGCTTCGTAAGGTATAGGTCCCGAGTATCCGGGTAATATCGCTCTAGGCCAGGAGCACTTTTATTTTTAGCACTCAGGCCACATCTTTACTCTTAGGTGCGTTAATCAATCGCCGCCTACGTTAAAACGGCCAACATAATCGTCATTACATTGGCTGCGTTTTGTATTGAAAAACTAAATTGACGTATTCGCTGGATGGAGTGCGCGCGGCAGCGCGAATACCGAAAGTAATTAATCGAATGCTCGGGCCAGGCATCGAGAAGGCAAGAGAATTTGTCGAATCGGTAGAATGAATGTGACCATCGTGTGACACTCGTAGATATGTTCAATCAGTAAAATCACAGGACAATTAATTTTATATTTCGATGAAGCGCGAAAAGTAATGGATAAATTAATAGAGTGAAAAAATCGCAGTATGCATTTACATTATACATGTATGATAAATATTCTCTCTCGATCTCTCGTTATTGGCCTCGTTATTACGCGTTATAACGAGCATTTTACTCAATTGCTTTTATTTGCCATTACGCGTAACAGCTTTGAAGTTGACGCATAAGCCGAATAACCTGTAACATGGAACGGTTAACGAGCGACGGTATCTCGCACTTCTTTCCAAAACCACGCAACCAAGAGAACGAGCAGATCACCGAGATTAGTAAGCCGGAGACAGAAACTTTCAATCAAACGATATTCTATAGCGACGCGTTTAATCAATCCGAGTTGCCGATGCTTTGCAATAAGACGGAGACGGAGAGCGAGGAGCAGCAGCGACCGAATTCCGAGGGTTTGAGCAAGGAGGACCGACAATTTATCGAGAAATTGAAACGACGAATTGAGAAACGAAAGCAGGGGCAGATAACCAATCGCCAGTGCCTCGTGCAAAAGTTAACAACATTCTTCATATTCTTTGTATTGCACTGCATTACAGCAACGTTCGCTAAGAATTATCAACAGTACCAGACGTTTCTTGCCACGCAGTTCTGTGGCTTCATCACAATCATGTTCTGGGATAATAACTGATCACCGTGGCCACCGAACGCATATCTTTTACGATATTCCTTAACGATAAATCACAATTCATCATGTTAAAGCAAATTATATTGTATCATCTTACGATATAATTCTACCGGAGGCCCATCGTCGCACAACTTGTCACAAATAAAATAATCGTCTATATTCTTATAAATGTACTATATTTATAATAAAAGATTATAAATTGTTAAAATACGATATGAATAAATCACTATTTTGCTTACTACAGCAGCAGGTAAATAATTCATTTCGCCGAAACTGCGTTATTTCGATGCTTTGGAGGGACTTGGAATTTGGCACAACTATCACCACTCCAACTACAGCTGTTACTACTACCACTACCACTACCACTACCATTAACGCTACCACTATCACTACCATTAACGCTACCACTAACACTACCACTAACACTACCACTAACAACTACCACTAACACTACCACTACCACTACCACTACCATTAACGCTACCACTAACAACTACCACTAACACTACCACTACCACAACCAATACCAATATTCTTAAATATTTGGCATTTTATTTCAATAATTATTATCCAACCTCAAAGCCTAATTAAACTCACGAATAATTGCAAAAAAATAAAAAGTCACTTATTTTCTACGAGGAGGCACGCGCTCGGCTCCCTTCAATTCGACAAAACGTATCAACTTATGGCCAAATCGCTTGTCAATTAAAACGACCGAGCATCCGATCTATAAGCGAGGCCATCGATCAATTAAGCGATCTGACACACAACGGATCAACGGCGCGCACGCGACGACCAGTTAATAGCTGCGATAGCGATATTAAGGTAGAAAGCCAACGTCCCGCCTTAACACAACTAACAACTGTCCCGGTTGTTCGTCGCTTTCGTCGCTGTCGTCGCCAGGTGTTGTCTCTCTTATAATTACAATCCGAGCGAGACTCACGTGTGAATGTCTGCATACGTACGTAAGCACGTCGATGCTTAGTCTGATTCTGTTTTCTCTTTTTCTTTTTTTTTTTTTTCCCCCCTCTTCTTTTTCACAAATACACGAGTGCGACTGACGTACTTAGTTGTATTCCGATATCCGGACGCGTATCGATCAAGGCCCAGTCTACAGGTAAATCGTCACTTTTCTACTGTCACATTCCACTAAGTAACTTGCACGACCGACTCCAAGAGTAAGCCACGACGAGCCATTTTATCATCAAATTTCATATTTTCACACTGAAATTATATTTATCCTAATGATTTTATCGTCCCGCAACTTGCAGCAACTTCCACGTTCAAGAAGACTATCAAAGAGATTTTATATCCACAATGCTAAAGGTAATGCACGACGAAAGCAAAAACTATTAACCATTGTAAATTATTGTTAATGCAGTCATCGTATGTGTCCTTTAAACATCGGAGTTTAAAGTGTGAGAGACACGTGTTTCAGAGACTCGCGTTTAGTTTCAGCCAATGTTAGATGTAGGTTGACGTACGCTGATGAAGGGTTCGCGTGACGTGTAGCGCCAACGAGTTTGCCTTTCGCGACGTATATTTCTGCGCCCCCCCCCCCCCCCCCCCCCCCCCTCTTCCCCCCCACCCCCCCCCCTCTCCCCCGCCCAACGCTCTCACTCTCTCTCTCTCTCTCTCTCTCTCTCTCTCTCACACACACACACACACACACACACACACACACACACTATATATATATATATATATATATATATATACATATATATATATAAATCTCAAAAACACTCCATTTATTGTCTTCCTCACTCTTAAGCTTATCCTCTATCTTAGAAAAGTCTCTGTATCGTGTATTATTTAGAGGCTGAATGGAGATGAATTTTATTACCTCCAAATTACATTCTTTTGTTTCCCATAATTTTAACCCAAGGCTTGTAGATATTATTAATAAAATGATCGCTTTTATATTTTATACGTAATTTTATATCCACTGCTTCTCTTGCAGTTTGCTTTTATGCTACTGTAAGCTGAAAACGGCATATATTATAATATATCTGTTTTACATAAATTTCTTTCAAGCATCTTATGCATCAACATGAAAAATGCTAAAAACATATAGTTTATGCTAATCGAGTCTTCATGTATAATGTTATCCTTATTACTTTTCCATTTAATCCTCGTGCATTTAATACAACTCGCGAAATTATATGCGTGATAATAATGCGTGTTGTGCATTTTATGCGAAAGAGCATAAAACTTTTATCAAAAACATTTGTCCGCATATTGTTAGTTACTTTTTAAACTTCGGGTATCGTGAGTATAACATAAATAAATGAAGCTAACAATTTCTTCCAAATAGCTAATAAAACCATTATCGGCTTGGTTAAATAATCAAGCGATTAATTGCTCTATTTTCGTGCCTCTAAATGAGAAATGAGCTGCAACGCGCATGCATAAGATTAATAAAATGGGCAAAGCGCACCACAATGTACATTACACCGAATGATATATAATGGCGATAATGACGGTAATAACAGAGCGACGTCTTTATTGTCGGAAGAGAGCGAAAGCAAGGACTGGGTGGATGGTGAGGGGTGGGGTGAGAGAGAGGAAGATGGAGATCAAGGCGACAATGGCAGTCTTTTATTAGCCACTTCAAAACTTATTCGAAATGATGATAATCCTAACGATGGAGATAATGATATGCTGACAATGCGCTGATCCAGAGAGAAAGAAAAAGAGAGAGCGAGATATCTCATCTTTCAGATTTTTGCGCATTACGTCAGCATTTAAACAGAAGAATATCGACCAACTATTCGTCCCTTCGATCTTCGTTCCGTCGATTGTTCATGATAAGTAGGAAGTAGGCAGGTATTATTTCTTAAGAGATGCAGTATTTCTTAAGATGAAAAGGATTTTCTTTTTTGTCGATCATTGAAGAAAAAAAAAAGAAGAAGAAAAAAATTCAGAGATGTAATTCTTTTCCCTACCTGAGAATCGCTTATGTAATTATTTATGATACCCTCTTTTGAATATCTTGTGTTTATCATTGCCTTTTTAATTATGGGAAACATTATCAAATAAATAATTTTTCTCGTAGCAATGTCTTTCGAAAGCGAGACATGATTTGCATAATAAATACCGATGTTAGAATGCAATAATTATGCTTGCAAACGCCAACCAACGACGTTCTTCGCAATTCAATACATCTACCAAATATTCTTTTCTAGGTGTAGAAGCTCAATCACTCGTAAAATAGCGGCCACACGCAGAAATTTCGCTTTCATAAATGGGAACTACAAAACCCAACGTGGAATCCCGCAGGAACGTGGGAAATGTTTATAATAAAAAATTAGAAGAAGAGAAAAGTAAAAGGACCGAGATAAAGGACTGTGCGGAGGTGCGAAACGAACGCGAGTCTCGCTTTACGGTCAGAGGGATTCGTCTTGGTACGGCGGGGAGCGGGGAGCGAGGGGGGGGGATGATGGAGGGAAGTTGTTTGCAGCAAGATGTGGAGTGCGACGTGAAGTTGGGCAGAGGGATGAGGATGAGGCGGAGGAGGGGTTGGGCGGTGATAGGAAGGAGGAAGGGGGGAGTTCGAGGTCGAGGACGAGAGTAGAACCGGGTTTTGGGTTATAAGTCGACCCCCCGTGGAACAGCACGACAATTCCACCTGATTGGTCTTCGAAATTCGCATTGTGGATCTCTCTTTAGAACCCGCAGCAATTTCCTCTCAACATCGACTGCCCGTCGTGGTCGAACACTAACAAAAACAAAGGCAACGAACGTCGTCATCGTCGTGATCGTCGTCGTCGTCGTCGTCGTCGTCGTCGTCATCGCCGATTCGAAGAATCGACGTATCAGAGAGCGAGAGATAGCCATCGGCGACGATCGTACGAGATTTCACGCGACTCCCGTGGAGCCGTATAGACTTAGCCGAAAGGAAATGGCCGAGACCCATGGGTCTCGGGTGGCGGTATAGGTGGTGGTACGGGGGGAGGAGGGTGTAAAAGAGAGTAAATGAGTGTGTAGGGGAGCCAAGAAGGCGTTCGACTGCAAATTGATATGTTCCCGGAGGTGGTCCGGTCTAGCGAAAAGGGAAGAATGCATCTGCAGCAAGAGAAGCGCGTGAAACGGTCGGAAAATTCATTAGCCGCCCGTCCGGTAATTAATCATTGGTATTGGGCTTCCGAGTGGTGTATATGTGACAGTAAGCCAAAGAGAGAAAAAGATTCCCGACTTGGGTAATTATCACTATGATCGGCTAGTGCCACTGCCGGGGCGATTGCCACGGCTCTTCTTTACTCTTTTCCTCGTTGAGCTGACGTGACGCTAAATGGAATACAAATGAAGTATTAATGCGTCGGCGCATTAGGCCGAGGCGCGATTCCACCTCCCTCTCCCTTTCTTTTTTTATCCCATTTATCGTACGTTTCCTCCATGACCCCGGCGACTACTTCGTTACTTCGCGGAAACAATACGACATTTTTGCTCCGCTCCGAGGTGGGTCCTTCCGAGAACAAGCGCGAATTTCGACGTGAAGGGGAGGGTGGGAGGGAGAGCGCGAGCAAGAGGCGCCAGCTGAATTGGCCGCTGCTTATTTAAATGTTAATGCTCCTGTCGCCGCGGTTAGCGCTTCTCGTTCGGCTAATTTCTCCGTTGTAAAACGCAGTTGTAAAAACGAGCCGAGTCCTCTTTTTTTCCATCTTTCTTCTTTTTTTTTTTATTCGTTTATTTTTACCTCCTCTTCGATACACGCACGTTTTTCGGGGCGGCAAATAAATTAGTCGTACGAGTGGCCGTTAAGTCGCCTTTTTCCCGGCGCTCAACAGTTCATAAAAAAAACCTGTAACGTTGTAAATCACACGATAAAAATAATTTAATCGCTCGTGCAATAAACGAGAGAGGCGACTTTCACCGTGGACTTGTACTTGTATTAGCCGAACGACCTTATCGGCGTGCGATCGATTCGCTCGATCGCAATGCCATCGTCGTGGTCACGACGTGCCAACGGAATCGTCACCGAGACGCACCCCGACACCGTTAATACAAAGATCTACCGCGTCTCGACAGCGCGATTATCATTCGTTCCCTCTCGGACGGACGTAGGGCACAACTCGGTATAAGTTTATCGGCGCCCAGTTAAATCGAGAGACGATCGAACGTGAAACGACTGAGGGCGGACGTGGAAAGTTCTTGGGAGGAGAATAGAATCGACGACTCGAGCAAGCGTTTCCGCTACGCGGTGAAATTTCCGAGGTCCTTCTCTTCTTTCTTCCTTCACTACAGTCACCCGCGCGCGCTCGCTCCTTCATTCCTTCCGCCGTCGAGGTCTAACCCCTTCCGCGCATTTACGCACTCCATCGCCACCACTACAACCATCACCACCATCACCACCGTCAATGCCATCGTCACCCCACCTCTCCACACATACAAAACTTGACCCGCGCCATCATGTGCCGCGCGTAGCACGCGCTCACGACCGATTATATTTACATCCCGCGCACGAATACATCTCTCATAATTGTAACGTGGTCACGCATACCGTAGCTCTCGTCGCAGCTGCGCCAAGCGCGCGCTCAAACTTTATTAGCATACCTATAAAAATGGACGCGATATACCCACATGGGCATATAATGGGAAACCATAAATTATACCTAGGACTCACGATCTTAAATATCTCGTAAAGCGCGAACGAGACGGCGCTCGCGGTCGGTTGGGGGACGGCGGGGATGCAATCGCCTCGGTGGGCCCGGGGCGGGGGGGGGGGGGAGGTAGAGGGCGAGGAAAGAAGGCACCGTCGTTCATGGGTTTTTAATTGTCAGCAGTGGTCGTTTATCAAGGCCGATAGGGCGGCGCGTTACCCAGGTAGCTCTCGGCCCTTTCGTCCTACCATAATTTTCACCTTACACGGATCCGTGCGCTATTGCTGGCGAGGAGCGCACCGAATCTCCAGATTTGCAGAGAAGCAGTTGAGATTGGGTGTCTCGGTTACTTCCCCATCCCGACGAATCGAGCGAATCCAGAAGCCCGGAGAGCTCGAGAGAAACTAGCCAAAAGCCCAGGGGCCAATATTTACTTATCGACCGCTATCTCCTATCCCTTCCGTACGTACACTTCCTCCTCCGCCTCCACCTCCGCAACCGTCTCCGCCTCCGCCTCCGCCTCCGCCTCCTCCTCCTCCTCCTCCACGCATTTGATTCTTAATGTCCCGAGCCAATTATTTCTCCAAAGATTACTCAACTCGGTGGATCAATATAGAGATTACCGACATTACACAGCGAATGTTCGGCCGTTAATTTTTGTAGATGAGATGCGAGAGTGGCAGCAAAGAAGTTAATACACTTTCACGGAGTGCGAGGTTAATTGAAAGGTGGGAGACAAGCCGAGAGAGAAAATGGTAAGTACGTGCGGTTAGCGATCGCGAGTTGGCGAGAAATCTCGCGCTATAGCGTATGTCCTGTCGAGCGAAAGCGCCCCACCAGTGGAAAAAAGAAAACTAGCTGAATAATGAACTCGATCTGAAAAATCCAGCGCTAAATTTCGATATTTAAGCTGATAAGGTCGGACTTTGCTTAAAGCTACAAAAGTTAGCGGATAAAAGAGGATGGAAGAGGAAGAAGAGAAGAGGATGAGAGAAGGAGGAGGAAGAGGAGGAGGTGAAGGAGGAGGTGAAGGAAGGGGTCTTTAAACCGGTGACCGCGAGCCGCGGATTGATCGCGTGCTGCTAGCACATTAATCATCCCTCTCGCTTCCTATCTCAAAATTTGTAACTTAACAACAGTCCGTGTATGCGTGCTCGTACGTTCACCCCTCCCTCCGATATCTCGCCGCATCTTGACGAAAAGAGGTGGAGGAGGAGGAGGACAAAAAGCCCAGTCCCCGACTCACCTGCCGGTCTTCGTAATGATCATCTCGGTGCCAAGGTCGTTAAACTTGTCCCACAGCTCCTTCGTCTCCAAGTGGCATTCGACGTCGCGCAACTCCTCGGAGTTGCAGAGCGGCGGCGCCTGGCGCCGCTTCTTCCTCCCGCTGCCGGTCGACTCCTCGGGCTCCTGCTCCTCGAGACTCGATCTGCGTCGCTTAAGCAGGACCTTATCCGGACTGGCGAGGCTCAGGGGCGCCTCGTCCACGCTGCTGCACTCCTCCACGTCAACGTCGACCTCCTCGTCGTCGACCTCGTTTATGGACTTGTCAGTCGCGACGCTCTCCACGTCGATGCCCGCACCCGTGGCTTCGTCGAGCTCGTCGTCCTCGAGGAGGGCCTCCTCCGTTACTACCGTTGCCGTAGCTAGGATGTTCACCGGCGATGACGGTATTCCTGCAATTTTTACAAAATCCCGTTTATCACATTAGGATTTTTCTCAGTCCATGCATTTGTAAATTTAACGTGAATTGTATTTTTTAACTTAACGCTTCGAGCAATTAATGCTGCTTTACATAACCGTAATGTTACGTGGTGCGCATTAATTGATAGGATAAGTAAATTATGATTATGTATGTAAAATTTTATTTTATTAAACACGTTTGATGAATAAATCGCAGCTCTATATTTACTTTGTGTGTGTGTGTGTGTGTGTGTGTGTGTTCGTGCGAGCGTGCGTTCGTACGTGCGTGCATGTTTGTTTCAAACCTTTTCTTCCAATTCACGGACTTGGAATATTTTTATTTTTACCTCTACCGACCACAGTCGATCGCATGATAAAACAGTTTTTATGACATATACTAGACCAATTAGAAAACGAAATTTTATTTTCTATTATGTTAATCAGCAGTGAGATTTCAATAACATAAACTTAGTTTAGTTGAAAGAGTAACTATGTTTAAATTGACATTAACAAGAGCTATATAAAACACACCATAAATAATAATTGATGTGCTTTAACGACAATGCATTGATTTCCACGAATTTCATTTAGGATACATTTTCTTTATAAATTCACAAATGATTCGAAATATTTTAAGGCTTACGTAATGTACATTAGCCTTACAATATACAGTGTCGACGCTCGTTTTCTTAGCCGTGAATAACTTAGTAATGTAAATTGAATTTTTGAAAATGAACAAATTTATTTACATTGCCTTAATTTACACTTCGTTAATATTTATTATGTAGTTATACGAATTTTTAATAAAAGACCATTGTACATGCAACATTTGACTATTTCTTATGATAAGGAACATAATATTACATACGGAAATATATAAGAATATATTATTATGAGAATACAAAGTATTTATACAAAGTATTTCAGTTAGATAAACGCGCACTCGACTTCGTGAACAATAATATACTGTTAATTAATATTTAATTACTAGCTAAAATTACGTAACTTGGACAAATACAGCGTTGCCATCTGTACAAAAAGCAATTAATCATAATGAACCGATGATGTTTCAACCTGCCAACAGCTTACAATGAAAATATGTCTCGCTTACATTAATAATGTAAAAATCAATACGGGAACCATCATCTCTTGCCGCAATCCCAAGTTTCATTAATTGCGCCAACAAACGCAGCTATCCAAACTGCATGAGCATTCAAACTTTGCTGCCCGATCAAAATAAATCCAATTTAATTTAAACGTGTATTTCGCGATTTTTCTATTTCGCAACGAGGAAATTTCTCCGCGTCTAGCGATTAGCATATTAAACAATTTAAAAAGAAAAGTGCGCGAAGACGAGCGATGGGAATCGAAGCAAAGCGCCGGAAAAGGGCGAGCGACCCACCGACAACCGGTAAGGGGTGGGAGGTGGGTAGAAAGCGCAACACGATAAATAAAACGCGCTATGAAAAAAAAAATATAAGAGGCGCCTCGTCTCCGCGCGACCGAGTGCAAACTCAACGTCGTTACATAATACGCGCGGATCTAATTTGTAATTACAGCGCTGCGACCTGCACGTACGCGCATACGAGCCTGCGATTCTTATCCACGGCCGCGCTGTAATTATCGCTAAACACACTCTTGAAATCTGTCTCGCTTTAATTAGGCCCCGCTCCGGCTAAGGATCCCGCTTCCACAAGATCAATTAATTAGCCCGGCGTTAGATGAGCGCGCGCGCCTCCTATTACATTCTGAAATATTTATGCTCCTAAGTGCGCGCGAGTCCAGCCGCGCACCTTCCACATTAATACGAACACAATGTGACGTGGCGGCGCCTCGGAGTTGCTTTTGCGTCGAGATATTCCGCGATGTGCAGCGAACAATGGCCGACGCGTTGTCAGCAAATGCAGCAAATGCGTTGGGCTCGCGCGCTTCTACTTTGTACCCAATTTTGCGTTCTAATGGATTTTTCCCCATCGCGTGACCTACGAAAATGAAACGGATCCAGTCTTTTATTTTTGCTTTTGTGGCTTTTTCTCCTCCTCGGCTTGTGCGAGACACGGGCAAGAGAAGAGATTTCAAACAGGAAGTCGTATTTACGTTACGCTACTCAGAATTTATTTGAGGAAATTTCAAAAGCCTCAACATTAACGGACGATTAAAGTTTCTAAGATATTTCGGTATTTCTTATTTCTTTTTGTTGTTCTTTTTTTTATTTTTTTTTTTTTTTTTTTTTTTTTTTTTTTGTCTTTCCGAAGAGAAATAAAAAGAAATGGCAAAATACATTTTTATGAAATATACGATTTTGTTAAAATGTGATGCCCCAAGGATCCGCAGTTAGGAATACGAGTTAAAATGACATTTATATCTTACGAAAGAGTTTTATCACATCCAGAAAGGATATTACATTAAATGCTTAAGTATGTACTGTCGTTTATTGTATCGAACGACACGGGGAATAAATATTTTGTAATATTATATAAAAACAAATTTATTGAAAATCATGTTTAATGTAAGTAGGGAATATAATTGCAGTTGTAAAATTAATGAAAAGTGAGATTAGAATTTTTTTTTTTTTTTATCATTCTACATTTTTTTTCCCTTTTATTCATATCATCTTAATTTATGTCATATCCAACAGTCGGAATTAGACGATTTTAATAATAATATTGGATGAAAGTAGATTGAATTTTCATTCAATATTATTTCATTATGAAAATTACGAAGCCTTCTTTTATAAATCATGGCCAACAAAATTTTTAATAACGCTTACATTACTCTCTGATTTACCGCTGAATATAAAAATTACATTCTAGTTCATGAAAGTATTAATTAGCGAATTCTTTCTCTCAGTGAATAATTCATTAAATTGTAGATTTAATCGGATAATAATATTAATGTGATCTTGATTTAAACAGGTGCAAATTTAATTATATAAGATAATTAGAAAAATTTCGAAAATATTAATCTGAAATGTAAAGTGATTTACTAAAAACGTGCTTTTTCACAAATATACTAAGTACTAATATACGTTATTGTAATTCAATTAGAGTACACTGAATTTAAAATTACCATTCAATATTGACTAATGCTTCGACTGTTTTTTACTATGTATAATTCTTTTTATTTTTGTAATTTCATTCAATGGAAAATAAAAAAAATTACAAAATAATATGCAATTATAAATTACATGGAGATTTCAATGAAATATGATCTCGAATTGGTTACATTATATCAAGTAATCAAGGCATTTAAAATCGTTGGCGAATAAACTCGTAAGTAGCAATATACCCTGACAAAAGTGGTAAAATTTAAAATAGTTTTTTTCGAATTGTTGACTTTAAAAACATAAATAAATGAATAAATAAAGCTAACTGCGCATTTGCCATATTATCCATTAAAATTGAAAGTGATTGTAATAGATTCGATTCATTCATAATAATAATTCGCATTACTTTCCTTTAAATTTATACACGTAAATAATATGAATGATAAATTCACTTTGCCTGTATTTCCATTAAATGTGTCACGATGAAAACAGTTTATTTGACGACCCCGAGAAATGTTTAATATTCTATTTTCATTCGCGTAATTTTAGACAAAAATAGATCGTTAATTTCATGCAGTTTTTCTTCTCGTGTAGCCATTGCAACAAAATAATTATTTGAGCATAATACGGAGAACGAAGGTAATGGAAAAATTTTTTGAATTTGTTAACTATGAATTACCAACGTCATTAGATTAAATGCTTAGTGCAACAATATTTTAACAAGTATATTAGTTTACAAATTAATTGATAATTTGTCAGTAAATACAGGTAGAAAATAATTATAACCATATGAGCAACTACACTCGTGAAAAATTGCATGAAAGCATGTGCCTCATCGCTGCCAATTACGCAATCCAACTAGGAAGCTACAATCATATATTTCTAGTGTGCCTTAAGACACGAATATGCAGGACAGCTTTAATGTGTCCTCTCGTCGCTAGCATAAATTTGATAATTCACGCCTTCCTTGCAAACGGTGAATCAGCGACTACAAATGTTTATACAACGAGCGGAGGACGGCAACCGGTATTCGACACTTCGGCACGCGCGTTGAATATTCATTTGTACAAAAAAAGAAAGGAAAAAAAAAGAAGACTACGACGGAGACGAAGAAGTGGAAGAAGAAGTGGAGGAAGAAGTGTAAGAAGGAGAGGAGGAAGAACAAGAAGAATAAAAATATATACGACATGCTAAATTATACTCACATTTTTGTATGGATATAGGCAATGCTAACGCGAAATTTGAAATTCTGATAAGGCTAAATCCGTAATTACTAGAAAAATGGACACTCCAAGTGTGTTTAAGTAGGTGTGCACTGGTGGCGTCTATTTGTAAATGCGGGTGTGCGAGGATGAGAGAGAGAGAGCGCGCGTTTGCGAGTGAACGAGAAGGAATTTATGAATGAACGATGGACAAGAGAGATAAAATTTGGAGGGGGAAAGCCGAGAAAAAAATAAATCTCAGTCCTAAATCTTGGCGACCTGAAGATGATATGCATAAAGAATATTAAATGTCAGACTATAAAATCTTATAAATTTAAATGTTTTATTCAGGTTGTGTTTGTACGTGATAAAATAATGTAAATGAATATTACTGGAAATTTAAACAAATACAAACTAAATCAATTTCATCGTGAATTATAGCTTCCCGAAAGAGATATCCGTAGGTAAAGCCGTCGTCTAATTTTTAGGCGGAAACCTTCGGTGAATAGGTTCGTGGTCCTAAATTCTAATGTCACATCAAAGTGATCGTCGAAATTCACTTCTGACTATCTATTAGCAAAATTTAGCTCTTCATACTTCACAATTTCACGTCTAATGAAAATATTTTCCTTTAACGGAGAGATTAAAAACGGTAAATCTTTATAATTATTATCTATTCGTAGGATCAATCCGAAATATCCCGGATGTTAGAAAACCCAAAAGCTATTCTCTTGCCGATGCTTTCAACAACCACGCAATAACTTATGTTTTTGAGAGAGAATAGTGATTGATTCTCTCGAAGCTACGAGGATTCTTAAGAATTTTATTTCAAAGGAAGTGCGAATGATTCCATGAAATTAATTAGCGACAGAGTTCCCGAAAATTACTGAAAATTCCTGCTTCGGCTGACTTTGCTCGAGTGTCGCTCTCTCGCCCTGGCTAAGCTCCTTAAAGCCAGCAGGCAGACAAGGTTCGCTTAAAAATTGGAGCTACGTTGCGACACCTAAGACCATCCCCCATCCTTATCCCACACCCTCTCATTCGGTCCACACGAATAAAGCTATTTTCTCGGCCCAATGACTTATCGATCCACGGCGATTTATCTCTCGGCACCTTGGCCCTCGCGTAACGCGATACGCGAGCTCTCTCTCTCTCTCTCTCTCTCTCTCTCTCTCTCTCTCTCTCCCCCATATGCTGATGCGAGATTACGATATTATGCGGGTAGCAGCTCGCGCGTCTACAACAAGACGCGAGAATGAAACCGAGTCAAGAAAAATGAGCGCTTGTTGAAAAAGGAAGCGGAGGAGGAACTCGCGGATAGAGCGATATGGCGCTGGGAGCTATGAATTAGCTAGGACAAGGAGATTGGAGTGGGATGAGGAGGTAAAGGGACGTGGATCGGCTCGTTGATATTAATTGACATGGCGCGAGAACCTGTTTATAAAGGAGCGAGTAGGTACAATGGCACTGAGCAGAGAGAGAGAGAGAGAGAGAGAGAGAGAGAGATAGATAGAGATAGAGAGATAGAGAGAGAGATAGAGAGAGAGAGAGAGAGAGAAGCGACGGGATTATCGGCGGATTGTAGGATGGTGCGCATAAACGCGCCGGCGTTAATGTATCTGATAGCAACGGAGCAAAGTACTCGTTACGATTCGTATTAGTAAATGGATATTTGGGCGCAGGACGCGCCCATCCGACGCTATCCATCCAGCACGGGCTCTCGTGCTCGAGTTCGCGGTAAAGGGAGAGGACGCGAGGTTCCGCGATCGCCGATAAATTATCGAGTATCCGACAGGGAGTTCTCGACCGCGGCAATCGGTAAAATTAAGTATACGGAGTACTCGACTGGTATCGGCTGTGCTTTCTTCGGCATTTGATATTGGGAATGCATAGTGCTTGGTATCCTATGTAAAATAATGCCTGAAGAATTGTTGAATTTTTCGAGACAATGCTGGGAAACTTTATCAAGATGTAGTGACCAGCAGCGTGCAGTGGCTCGATGTTTATGGGAGAGGAAATTAATATTTCGGAATGTCAATGGCCAGCTCGAGTGGCGCAAACGTAATGAAGAAATAAATTGAAACGATTCTTCGTTGGAAAAAAGCTCCTTAAAATAATAATGAAAAAGTACGGCGACCAATAAATATTCAGGCTATAAAGAAGTAAGTAAATTAAAACAATAAAAATGTTCCCGGAATAAATGAGTGCAATCTTGTGTGGATCTTTACGAGCTTCTTATGCTCACAATGCTGGTGGCTACAATACAAATACATATTTATACGAGGCAAATTAAAAAGTGCCTATCGTATGTTCTCACATATGATTTGGAGGTTAATGTGGCCGATGTCGCGCTTAAGGCGAGGATTAATTTTGCTATTGGCAACGTCGATGCTGCGACTATTATCTTCTATCCTTCTAGCGACGAGGCTCGAATGAATATGTCCTTGGTCCGTTATGCGTGTGCGCGGCTTCGTCCGTTATTACATTGCGACGGGTGAGGATGTACCGTTAAGCGGGCCATTGCAGGTAATTGTGACTCTCTTTACGAGGGACAAAATGAGTAGAGCCGTGAAAATTGGTGGTAGAGCCAAGTGGAAATAGGCGAGTCTATGAGCACGTAAAATTCGTCGATATCGAGGAAATGAATAATAATAAAAGAAAATCAAACCAAATGAACGAAAAGGCTAAAGAGCGAATGGAATCTCGCACTTTTCGTAAACTTCATTCCAAAGTGTAATAATTGCATTTGCCGCCGGCGCACGTAGCGCGTACTTGCACTTAATGAAAAATTAATAATCGCTTTTTATTTCGTTGATATAGAGTGGAGAAACGGTGAGCGATATGCGTTTGTCCTCGAGAGCATATCGATTTCTTGAAAACGTGCCTGATATCTCATAAGCCTTCGGACACTCGGTGAGCGTAACGTTGAATTAGCCTTATTCGCTCGTAGCATTGCGGCGAGAGCAAAATTCTTCTGCATACCCAAAGTCATATATCACGAAGCGAATTTGGCTAACCGTTTAAAAAAGTTAAAATATTGCAAATTAATTTCCATAAGTATCGAATAACGTATATGCGATGCGAAGGAGTTAATAGGAATGGATCAAATGGCACTGATCCTTTTATAATAAATTTAAAAAATAACTTAACAAGATGGACGAAATTCATAATCAGCGCGTACGTGTTTAAAGTTCATCTTTCTCGTCAAATTGAATTATGATTCATACGCGTTGCAAATATCCAATGCGAATGATGTAATTTTTTATAAGCATTACGCTAATATATAAAACGTGTAATACGAAAACAATGAGTGTCGTAATGTATTATAATTACAAAATGTGTTGATTTAAAAATCATGAAGTTTTCGTCACTCTACGTGGTTCTTAAATACTCGATAAATTCGATGAAAGTTTTGATAAAACTACCAACTATCCTACATTTTCTTACCGTTGGCCGCTAATCAAATAATATTTCCCCGTATTATAATATGTGCGCGCACGATACATTAACATTTAGCAATCGACGTAAAAATAAAAAATTAATATCTTCTAGCCATTGTCAAGAGAGTTCGTACCCTTCTTTCGATAAATAAATTTACGAAATATTACACACGGGCATTTCAGGCTGTCATGGTCAACTATTTATTAAACGGCAAGTAATGAAAAAATTACGCTTCATTTACCGTAAAGAGCAACGAACCATCTTGAATGTCATTACTAACAATTTGAAAAATTATTTCAAATACAGGAATTACCAGCCATTTAATCGATGTGGAATTTCCTTTATAATGAAACCATCGGGCTAAATTGTTAAACGAAAATTATGAACGATAAAGGTTGAATTGAGAGCTCGAAATGTATTACAAAGATAATGGAAAATTAAAAGAAGAATTAATTATTGCCGCCCCTTTTGACTATTACTCGTCCGACTTTTAATCACACTCGACAACACATTTTTAAATTGTATTTAATTAATTTTTATTGTCAAAGGGCATTTTGCATATAGACGCGAAATAACGAATCGAGTCCGATAAATTTCGATTAAATTTTAGTTTATAAATTGTGCATATTTGTTGAGAATTAACTAATTCAATTTAAAATTTGAAATACGAATAAGCAAAGAGCCCATTCAATTAAAATACTTTTGAATTTTATCAACGTCCACGAAAGCATAAAGTCGCCTTAAATATTCCATTAGCATTAGTCGATCTCATTAGTAATTCAGCGAAAGCTATTAGCCAAACAATTCCCTTGCCCCGGAGAAGAAATAAAAGTTTCCAGTGCTTTTCTCTCTCTCTCTCTCTCTCCCGAATCGAACGGCCGCGATCAATATTTTAATATATAAACAGAATCGAGCGACGAAGCCACCGGACGACCCATAGGGGGTTATAACGGTAACACGGGCACGGCGGCAAACTATTTGCGGAGCATTTTCTCACTTAAAATACCTTGCGGAAATACGCGACCGTAAGGGGCAGGCGAAATCACGAGCGAGGCACTTGAATCGCGCGAATTCTCGCGACATGACGCGAAACGTCTCTCTATCGCTCGCTTCCGAAAATAGAGCCGCGCGAATCGCCCAATCGTCCGGCTATTAAATCTCCTCCCACCCTCCAACCCCCACTGACCGTTCGATCGATAAAGGAAAAATCGCAATAACAGGCGGCGACACGGGGGCTCGGATCGAAAACTCGGCACGATTTCGCCCACGAGCGGCCGGAACGTGCCTCGGGCCGATCGACGACATGCCGGAAGTTGGCCACTAGCGCCCGCGCAAGCACGCGCACGATGAACCAGCCTTGATACGGCCACTATTACGACTATTTGATTTTTCGGCAGATTATAGGCATTTAATTATAGTCACTTCTCGAAACTCCATTGTCGGATCTTGTAAATTTCCTGGGCCATTGAGTCCAATCTTTTTACAACGCCTACGATGCGCTCGCTCGCATCTGTGCCCAGCTTTGAACAACCACCGATCCACGGCAATCTCGCCTTTCCGTCTCTCTCTCTCTCTCTCTCTCTCTCTCTCTCTCTCATCTATCTATCTATCTCCGAGCGTGTGCGTGTGCGTGTGCGTGTGCGTGTGAACGTGGAATTCGCTGTCGTGTGATATTAAAAGTCGATCGAACAAGTAGGTCTACGAAAATAACTAAAAGTACGAGGAATATGGATTAAACGAAGCTGGGACGATAGTAGTGTTATCGATATTAAATAGCATGAATCACTCGATGATGGATCGATTAGGCGACCGACCACGCGTTTCGATTGCCGATGAGTCACGCGAGCGTGAAGCGAGGCACCGCATCGGACGTAAATTCGATTTACTTAAGCTGGAGCATCCGTGTTGTTCTCTTTAATGCGTGAATTCATTTTATTTCTCTTTTCTTCTTTGCTTTTCTTTCCTTTTTTCCATTTTTCCTTTTTTTTCCCCCTTATTTTTTATTCAAATTTAATCGCGCGCATAGAAGCAGCCCATCCTCGGCCCTGGCTCAAGAGTATCGGCGCGTACGGCAGATGCCGATCCCTCGATTATTCGCGTGCGTGCTTGCACACTTTTTCGTACGATCGCGTGCCCCGGGACATGCGCGCTACATCTGCGATCGGTAATAGAAGAGGAGGGCCGAGGAAAGAGATGATTACCGCCGGTAAATCTTTAATGACTTCCCGAGGAAGAATCCGTCGATTGTCGAAATTTGTCGCTCCCGGGCGGCCGACGTCTTTCCTCTTTACCGCCGACCCACGCTTTCAACTATAAGAGACGATGATGATGAGAGTCGACTGCCAACGCCCGCGACGTCCTGCACTCGATCGATGCTTTACCTCAAGTAGGTGACTTATTGTGATCGTGTGAATTTGGATGTGAGGTTCCGATTCATTTGGATCGGGGAACATGCCTGGACTTAAGTCGGGACGCCCCGGACCGCGCGTGTGCGGTCCAATGAAAATAGGCGCTTAAACCTGTCGAAACCGCATGCATCGCGTTACAGTAAAATAATCCTATAAAACCAAGTTTCGAGCCGAGTTTCTTTTTATGCAGCTACAAAAGTGGTATTTAGCTGATTACAATTGCGAGTAGTTATAAAGTTTACAATTCTATTTAAGGATCGGCAATGCGAGTTGGCTAATTGTTCGTGCGTTTACATAACTCATTTGTCAAATTCGATGTATAATATGAGGTCCCAATCGGCGTTGGTCGGTAACGGCTACACTTAATGAGAGCTCTTATGTAACAATTTTACTTAAACTTTCTGTTCGCTTGATTGAATTTGTCTCGATAAGCAAGTGACCATGTACGAAGCTAATAATAGTAAAGTTTTCAAATCTGCTAATTTCTTTATTAATAAATTGCTTATTACTGCGGTTATAGCACGAGCTCTTTAAAGCATTTAAAGTATACTAAATTACAATGGCGTAAAATCTGGCAACACGTATGATTTATAAAATGAAAACCATAAAAAGAAAAGAAAGAAATAAAAAAAAAAAAAAAAAAAACAACAACAACAACAACAACGGGTAAGACAAGTAAATGTGTCTCAACCGGTATTAAGGAGATTAAGGAGTATTATTTATGAATTACTGGATTACAAAATCATCGAGATAAGTGTCAGCGAATGATGAAACGCTCGTATAGCCAATGGCAATTGAGGTTTAATATCTAAGGAGCCACACAAAGAAAGAGAAATCGGTGAAACCATAATAATAATGCCATACTATCATGAAGCGCCCGCGTAGCGAGAAAGGTTAAATGTAATTTAAAATTTAGAAAAGCGTTAGTGCCCCCTAACGTCCATTCCCATTCGCAATAAATAAATAATTCGTCAAATCGTTAAAATCGGCAAGTGTTCGACTGTCGAGCTTACAAAACATTTTTCCTAAAATTAAACTATCATCGCGGCAGCACTGCTTGGCAAGTTACGCACGCGTTCTCACGGGCGTGCTAACACACGCACGCACGCACGCACGCACAAACTTTCTGGCATTTCTTCATTCCGTTTGGTGTGCAATAAAGATTATTGCAGTTTCTTCATTAAAAATGAACCGGGCGAAAGAAATAATCAGCGAATGCTTTATGAAAACCCATAAATTACTCCCCCAGCTATCTCATTAAGCGCACCAATTGGAAATAAACAAACCAATGGAGCGGGAACAATGACACGGAGACAGTGGGGGGGGGGGGGAAAGCAGCGTTTAACGGTCCCCGCGAGCCGGAAATAAGATCATTGTCGCGTGAATATAAAAGAAAAGCCGAGCACCGTGGAGTGGACGAATGTCCGGAGCTCACGGCCCGTGTGGTCCGGCGGCTCGACCTTGTTGTCCGGGCCCACAAGCCTCCTCCGGTCTCCACGTATTCCCCGGAAGGTGAAGCTGTTGCTCCGGGGGAGGCCGCGCTGCCGGTGGCCGTTCCCAGGTAAATCGACTGCTAATGGCCGCGATAAAGCCGGCGCCCATAACGCCTCCGCTCTTCCGCTCGGGCGTAGCCAATGGTGTCGCCGCGCAACCTCCCCCGTGCCAATTTTCCATCCTCCACCCCCTCCCGCTCGCTGTACTCGTTTCGCAGGCAATGAAACCGTTAACGCGCGCGTCCGACCGTTTTCAACGGCTCGATCGATCGTAAATTCGCGAGCCGGCAGCCATTAGCTTTAATTGACGGCGACGGGGGGATGGCGCGGCGGGAGAGTGTATTCTGGCTAAATCGCGGGGCAGTAGCCAGATCTGACCTGATCTCTCACTCTCTCTCTCTCTCTCTCTCTCTCTCTGTGGGGGAGGGGGTAAGGCCCGCGAGGGGATGAGTGAGTGAGTGAGTGAGTGTGTGAGTGTGTGTGTGTGAGAGAGAGAGAGAGAGAGAGAGAGAGAGAGCAGTGGTTGTGGGTGGGGGCGTCGAGAAGGAAGTCGCCTTCCGCCCCGTCGCTCAAACGTTCTACCGTACGCCGGAATTTTCCTCGGCGATTACGGGTGCTTAATGCCGCGCTTTAACCGTTTGTCTCCCCGTGGAGGAATTAAAGCGACGTCGATGTAAACAGAATTTTTATTGTTCGATCGATCCGCCTCGCGCTATCGGCTTCGCTCGTTAAATCGCTTGCTTTACAATTTCAGCAAGTTATGAGCGCGCGCTCGCGACGGATAAGGTTATCACCTCGACTTTTGGCTTGCGACCGACGCCGCGACCTCTCATAATGCCTAAGCGCGACGGAGGAACGTTCCCTTCTCCGTTATCCGGCGTTTGACAGTGAGGGAGAGATCCGGATCGGGGCCCGAGATGAGGAAACGACGCGGTCGCGGACGCAACCCGGTTGCGATCGGGACACTTGGAAGCAGGGGACAGGTGATCCATGATGTAGTGGGGGTGAGAGTGGGAGTGAGATTGGGAGTTTGAGTGGGAACGGGAGAGGGTGGGGTAGAGAGAGAGAGAGAGAGAGAGAGAGAGCGAGAGAGAGAGAGAGAGAGAGCGAGTGAGATGGGAGCGAGAGAGGGGGTGAGGGGGTGTGGCAAAAAGGATGGCCTCGAGCGGCCCACGGGACGATGCGCCGCTTGTGGGATCCGTCGCTCGGTAAAAAATCCACGTATCCGGAGCGACGCGACGACGTCGACGACGGCGACGACAGGGTGGTCCGTCGCTCGCAGCACGCTCCCGTTTCCGACTCGATAAGAAATACGGCCTGGGAGCGCGAGCCTCGTCCCCTGCGAGGACGCACGCGACCACCCAGAATATTCTGTCACCAGCCGCGAGCCTCGGTGGCGGGAGGAGGACCCGGGCCTCGTAATTTGTTACCCACGAGTTCTCTCAGCCTCCCTCGGGTCCCTCCGCCCCAGCCTGTCGTTTTTCCATCCTCTTCTTTTGTTGGGTCTTTCCACTTAATGTGCCAGAGACAGCGCGTGAGGGATATAGAGAGTGAGAAATAGTGAGAACGGGAGAAGGGAGAGGTAAAGGACAAGGGCCTTCGAATATTTTGACAGTTCGTTGAAGAAAAGTTATCCAACTTGCTCGACCGACCTACGGGTTTTTATTTTTTTTCTTCTTTTTTTTTTCTTTTTCTTTTTTTTGTCTTCTTGATTTTTTCGTTTCGTTCCGTTTTGTTTTCTTTCTTGGTAAATGCACTTTTGCAGCAAGTGTTTTGACGTTGTTTGCGAGCCCTCATCACGCGCGAGATGTACACATTTGTACACAGAGTATTAAGCGTTCCTTTAAATGCTTCGTTATTGTACTTTTTTTTTTGTCTCTGTAATTTGTGAAAGGAATTTTAATGACTTATCCCTTGTATGAAAACGCAGAGAAAAATTACAGGTTAGATTCAACTTTAAATATCATGCGGATAATAAGATTGCCGGTGTAGAAAATGCGGCCTTGGTAGTTATTACATTACGCCTAGCATTTTCAAAAGTGCCTCTGCTTTCCGCGAATATTTAATTTCACGTCATTCAATGGACCTTTAACGCAATTATATCCGTTGTGCTATTGTAAATTCAATGTAAGGATTAAGTTGTTTCACGCGAACCATATTTGTCGGCTATTTTATCCACGTAGTTTACAAAACTCTTACCGATAATTTTATTTTACCCAGCTATAAGATGATATAAGAAATCGTGTTGATGAAAAATGCAAAACCTAATAGGATGATATTTTTATTTTGTAGCGCTGAATGATTATCGACGGGCCGACGGCTACTCGCTTACTGAATCTGCAAGTATCTCAATATCTCAATATTTTTTCGTTTCTATAAACATGATATTGGTAGTTAAATAGATTATCAGAATAATAATTGATTATGAGGCATAAGTGAGCACGAATTTATCTTAAAATTCATATAAATTTTACGTATAAGCTTCCGGAATACGTTATCAATACACATCGCATCAAGTATCCATATTTATCGACAGTTTGTATGTCAACTTAATTTAAAATTCATATCAACGTTTAAGTGAGAGTCAATCGAATGTTCGATATTTTTCGTTCTCTTTCTTTTGCAGTTCCTTCATATATATATATATATATATATATATATATATATATATATTTTCACCACAAAAATCTTGAATATTTTATATGTAAATTAAGTACCGAACAGATGAATATTCAGTAAACAATGTTTGACGATACTTTTCCAGTAGAATACCAATATTCTTTGTGTCGGATGTCTGTCTCTCTATAATCTCGATTAAATAATTTGATTTAATAGTCTTTATATATAAGAAGAATATAAATAATGTAAAAATTTAATTAATTACGGTATACAGGCAGTGCTAACTGGGATGTTCTATAATTATCATAGACTGTAAGAATTAAAAAATTATTAAAAAAAATTGTGTGTACCGTACGTAATAATGTTCATATTAATATATCGATAATCATGTAATATATATATATATATATATATATACACACACACACACACACACACAAATACTCAAAGATTATTCAAATTTAAATTGTAAATATATACATATTTCGAAATATCATTGTATACGTTATTTTTTATTTCTTTTTAATCTTTTTATTGCTTTTAACGAGTTGATCTTTCGTCGTCAAACAAAATTAAAAATAAGCTGTATAAGCTTGTCTCGTCTTTCTCCTCTATATTACCTAAGATGCTGAATATTGTTGCACGAGTGCTGCCTGCCAACGGACACACATACAATTGACCAAAAAATTCTTATACAAACGAGTATCGTTACTAACTATTACAGCATATTACTTTAGTAATGGGCAAAGCGGTTGGTCGCTAGGACGTGTAAAATTATTCGCTAAACATACAATTGCGAAACTCTAAATTGTTAATATTAAATAATGCGTATCCTTATCAATACCATAGGACGATGGCTGAACTATTATAAGATAATAAGTTGGCGATAATTTTACCGGGCCTCGCCACAGCTAACAAATTTCTTGGAATTTACGCAAGTCGCGATACTAAAGTAAACAAATGGAACAACAAGAGGTGAGCGTCGCATACGCGAGTGTTATATTATGAGTCAGAAGAGTAATAGAGACAGATAGGTGAGTAGGTAGGTATGTAGGTAGTAGGTAGGTAGATAGGTAGATAGGTTGGTAGGTATGTAGGTAGACTCACGGTGGTCGAGCGTCGGGCTGGTCGCGACGTAAGTGGCCCTGCTGCTGCATTCCAGGGCGATGTTGGCCGACGCATTGCCGGCGGCCGCAGCCAAACCCTGCAGGTGGTAATGCTCAAAGGACGGACCCTTGGGCGCCATGATGGCCGCGATGCTGAAGTCCGTCACCTTGTTGCTGCGCTCCCCCTTCGTCGGCATCCCGGACGACGGGGCGACACGGGCCACAGAGCAGACGTCGCGGCTCCTCGGCCTTTCAGCGGCTGCTCCCGGCTTTTGCCCCCGGGAGCTCCGCACCCGCGCACTCGTCACCCGGGCCGCAATCGCATGTATTTACCCTCGCGATGGCCCTCCTGAGCAGCTGCTGTCGTAACTCTGCAGCGAGCGCCGATGTCGATGTCGTTACCAATGCCGATGCCGATGCCGATGCCGATGCCGATGCCGATGCGAATGCGCGACTACCGCCGACTGCAAAATGACGATCGTCAGTGAGTCTTACGGAGGGAAAGTGCGCAAAACGGATCGCTAAAAAGCGCCGCGATATGTAGGGCCGTGGAGCAGCAACACACGACGCGTCTGCGCTCCCCGACTTCCCGAACTCCACTGGCCTCCTACTCCTCATCCTCCCACGATCGGCCTCCCCCCACCAAGAGCGCCTCGCCTCGGTGTACTCCCCTTCTCTCTCGCTCCCAGGCTGCCCCGCTCTCGACGTCGGGCTCGGTCGTCAGGGTCGGGGTGACGGCGATAAGGGGATGCGCGCGCACCCAAAGCCAAGAGCTCCGCCCAGCATAGACGGCGACCAGCCATAGGTCCGATCCCGTCCCTGACTGCGGGACAGTGGGTGGAGCTTCGGGACATCCGGCCGATGGGAGCACGCGGGCTTGGCCATTCGCCGGGGCGCCGGGGGCAGGACGAGGTTGCGCAGCGCCACCCCCCCCCATCCCGCAGGCGGCTTATCGAGACCGAGCCGCTGGCGCACGCTCGTGTGAGTCAGCCAGCGGCCGTCGCTGCAACGTGGATTGCTCGCCGTCTCTTCCCTCTCGCTCGCTCGATCGCGCTTTCTCTCTCTCTCTCTCTCTCTCTCTCCCCCGAACCACCCCGCCCCACCTGATCCAGAACCCCAGGCTATCGCACCGTCTACCAGTAACTTTACCCGCGTACGCGCTCGCCGAGGGGTGTGGGAAGCAAGCGGCGAACCGTCTTGCTCGCGCCGCGGCGAAAGAGATCGATCGGCGGCCCGTGCAAGCCCGTGTCGCTACCGCTGTATCTTCCTGCGGAAACTCGAAAGAGACGGAGAGAATAAAAGGGAGGGGTCGGCTGGGAGTAATGGTGGACACGCCAACGGAAGTATAAAGAATTAGTAGAACGGACAGCGGTTACGCGACGACGCGGGAGGCTGCCGAGGGGTTGACGCTGCAAGGAATGGAGAAAGTTGATCGGACAAGCGAGATGAGATTGCGTCGAGGGCCGAGGGGGGAGAGAGCCAAGAGCGAGAGTGGCGCTTAGGGTCAGCTACGATTTGGCGCGCGAGTGTCTCGAGGTTGAGTGAAGTAGAGTAGAGTTGAATAGGGGGTGGAGGATGAGCGGTTTAAGGAATGGGCGACGTATTGGAGGAAGAGAGAGAGAGAGAGAGAGAGAGAGAGAGAGAGAGAGAAAGAATTTTTTAAGAAGTAGCAAAAAGAGGCCCACTCACACAGCCTCCTGTCGTGGAAATATGAGAAAATTAAGTGGAAATTTCAAGTCGGGAAACAGTAGAGAGAGGGTTCGTATTTCAGGGATGTTGAAATGAGAACGAGGGTAAAAGAGTCGACAGCCAGATTTAGAGAGAGAGAGAGAGAGAGAGAGAGAGAGAGAGAGAGAGAGAGAGAAAGAGATAGTAGAGATGGGAGCAAATGCGTAAAGAAGAATTTGAGGAGAGGAACCATAGTGTGGAGAAAATGGAGTGAATGATAAAGGGGGAACAAGTGATGTTGGAGAGTTCGGCTGCAGCGTAAAAACTTGGTCGCTCGGGAAGCTGCGCTAACAGAGGTATTTTCGTCAATCCGTAGATTGGTAATCGGATGGTCACGGACCCATGGCCGATGGATAAGCCGCGGTATTTGGTCGAACTCCAACAATACGGCCGGCCTACATCGGGGTTAGAGTCGAGTTTGCACACACGTCCTAGAAAGATTGACAATGGAGGGGGACGAGAGATTACGATAGAGGATGATGGTGATTCTTTTTTAGCCTCGGATTACAGATGAGCTGCACTCCTTCGAAATATTAAGAAATAGATTATTCGCTTTTCTTTCGTTTAATTTTTTTCAACGGATAAATGTGCCAGCACGTCCTTCCACCCATAAAGAATGACGCTCCGCTGTCATTTCAGGATTTTGACTTTGAAATCTTTTACACTGGCATCTCTCATGCTCCCGGGCGCTATAGTAGTCTGCGTTTTGCGTCCAGGAATACGTAATAAATTATTAATGATTATTCATTAAGTGCTACATTATACAGTAGGATCGTTAAATGCGGCTTATAAAAATAAAAGATTTTTTTATTTTTAGAACGAAAGAGTCCCGATCTTTTGGTATAATGTCTTTTAGGCTCAAAGGTGTTTTGTTTCTTCAATTTTCATCGATAATGGATTTGAAACTCCAATTTGGGGAAAATAATGTAAAATCCTTAATCATTAACGAGAAGACGGAGATAACCCGGGGAAATTACGTTTGAAATTATACATCGTAGGACGTATGTATGTATTAACTGTCTATTTATCATTATTGCCTTACATTTTCTCATTATTAAACTTGATTTTAATTACGTTTGATATGTTTCGTATTCGAATCCACACCAATTGACATGACATTCGTATTACCAAGCACTGCTTAACCTTTTATCGCATTACGATGATTACGTGATTATGCGTCAGTTGGCGTTAGCGATTGAAAAATGTCTTCGCGATTCAAGTATCACCTTCGCTCCCAAAAAATACCCATACAATGAAAAGTCTTAAGACGATTTTGTAGACTATTCGAACAAATTTTCCAATCGAGCTCGACTTCCTTTGAATCGCAGCAATAAATTAACGCGTCACCACTATACATACAAATCGTACTCGGTAAAATACACATGTGTTAATCATAATATTAACGTTTCTATCGTAAATAATCGATGAATACGAGGGCGTAGGCAATAATATTTTATCCTTTAAGCTACGGGAAATCAATCACGAGCCCTTACAATACCAATGAATACGCCATCCACAATAGCAGTTTTTATCGATGAAGTATTTGCGAAGTAGGTTCGTTGTGAAAAGTCAAGCTTCAAGCCACAACGGCGACCGTCCGCATCGAGCGCTTCCCATCAAGATTGATTGCAAATAAAGAGGCTGTGACATAAGTGGGATAAATTCAAGGAGCTAACCCACTTGAGCGAACGAGCGAACGAGCGAACGGGCCTTGGCAAATGGCGCTTACGGCCGAACGCCGCATCACGTCTCATTTTCTCCACTTTGTGACTGAAAAATGATCGGGCAGTGGTAGCAATGTGCGCGGCACATCGCGTAGCGGTCCAGGGCCTTCTAAGCCTCGGCGCGGCAATCTTTCACGCTCAATTTGAGCGACCATTTGTCAAACTCCAGCGGCGCGATCCGCATCATCCGCAGCGCCTAATTCGGTGTATCGAAGAGAGGGAGATGGGGATTTTCGTGTCAGGGCCGGGCGTCCGCGTTAATTGGATTAACCGAGTGACCGGTGGAAAGCGTCGGTGGCCGATGCGCGTCCCCGAGGGGCCCCCGGACTTCCTTGGGAACCCAAATATTTTGGAGGCGGCGGCCGGTCCCACCACGACCGGAGCGTGAATAATCCATTTTACGACCTCGCCGTCGGGAAGACAGGTAGCCCCTTGGCTTTTGGGTCAGTGGCGTGAATGCGCGCACACACGCAGACACCCCTGAATAACCACCCCCGGCCACGCCAACTCCTACACACTCCAATGTTCCAGAAGGTGGGAGGTGGGGTGACAGGGGGGTACGCGTGTCCCGCTGACCCTTTCGCGGCCATAATTCAACCGAGAGTTATGGCGGCGGTAGACCGAGTGAATGAGCCTGAGAGAGAGAGAGAGAGAGAGAGAGAGAGAGAGAGTGAGTGAGTGAGAGGAGAGAGAGAGAGAGAGAGAATGAGCGAATGAATGAACGAGCGGGGGTGCGTGGAGTTGTGGCGGCGACGGATTGGGAGGGGGGAAAGTACGGGGCCCTATCGCAGCCCCGACGATTATCGTCGAGCTTTCGGCAGCTGCGGTCTCTGCGGATTATAAATTTCGCTCGGATTCACCCAGGATGGCCAACTACGGCTGGCTGTTTGTGTATTTACTGCGGGTTTTATATAAAAGGGGGGCGACCGAGAAATTATCGACCGTCGTAAAATTGATATCATCGAGTTGTAAAAGCGCTGGGCGTTCGGTAAGCGAGTGGCCAATCGTCTTCTGACTTGCCGACCTGGCCGCTCCTTCGCAATCTTCACGTCCGATTGGCGAGTGTTATGATCTACCGGATTGAATGCGAAAACGAACCTGGGAACGTGGCTAATTGGAGATAAAATAAAAATTATAAAAATAAATAGAGAGGGTCTCCAGGATTCTCGGTCCCGTTTTTTATTGCACTTATTAATCGACGTGTTTCGCAAAAACCAATTGCCTCCCCCCTTTTTCTCCGTTGCTGCAAATCCGAAATTAACACAATGTGGAAATGTCAAACTGGCTTCGCTCGCTCGCTCGCTCCTATACAGCCATACGTAATATTCTTGTATATCGTTAAGACGAGTCGTAATAATATTACTCGTCCTTAATTTGAGTCGGTCCGTTGCTTGCAAATAGATTTGTAAACGCGCGTACGCAAGCAGTGAGTGAAATTATTGCATTGGACTATGTGAGTTACACAAGAGTGTGCGTGAAAATAAATTAAAGTCAAGTACGCGTTTGTATAAACATTTCGCATAATGAAGAATCAATTCAGTCGCCTGTAAGAATAAATGATCGAATGCTCAGCATCGGCAGCCAAGCCTTTCAAAATCTCAAGACATATTTCATAATAATTTTACATCGCTAGGCCGTATCGATACTTCTTAGAAAGCCGTCTATTTTCTGTTATCATTCAAGATTAAGTGCTCAGAGACCAAAAAAGCATTGGTATTTCAATAGCAGAGTGAGCAACTAGGACAATATATATATATATATATATATATATATATAGAATAAAACACAAATACAAAAGAAGCTTAGATCCTAGCACAGGATTTCTAGTGGATAGACAAGTGGATGCGTCATCGCCACGTCCGTTTCGTACGAAATAAAAAGTAGTCGGTAAATGCTTTGAGTCTGTCGTCGAATTTTGACTGAATTTCAACGCAATACTTTTACGATGACTGCCAACTTTACAAATGAAATAGTTTTGTGGGTTTCGGCATTTCTTCATGCTGAACGCAAGTCTTGAAATTGTTGTGTAATTACCATTAAACTTGTCTATTAACAAAAAAAAAAAAAAAAAAAAAAAAAAAAAAAAAAAAAAAAAACAAAAAAAAAAAAAAAAGAAAAAGAAAAAAAACAAATAAAAGTATAAAATAGTTCGTACGATTAGAAAACAAATTAGCTACAAAAATATAATCTGCTCAATACGGGCTCGATCTACATGTTGATAAGTTATATTAGTGCCTATATTATAACTTTACGATAATATAATAATAATTGTTCGTTCAACGACTTATAACCAACACGCTAAACTACAAATATATGCTTGACTTTAGGCTAATTAACAGATGAATTGTAATAACAAAAATGCCCGTTTGAAAATATTTCCGTTGTGCGGAACAAAAACATTACTACTTTCATGATCTCGAGGTGATGTTTTTGTAACGTGACAGTATTTGTAACAGCACTCGACAAAAACTCTACTTTGTACGCTGCTTCGAAAATTTCTACATTTTTTACAACTATTTATTCGTTTATTTACATGTATATTTCACACACAATTAAATATATTTAAATTTATTATTTATCAGATATCATAATAGATTTTATATGTAATATGACGATCGATGATAACGAATGTAAATAAATGTAAGTCAAATGTAACTTCGGAAAATAATTTAAGTGGATGAAATCGAAAAATTGTGAAATATCAACAATAGAGTATTGATGAAAAGTGGCTTTCGCATTACCGCGACAACATGTTGGACAATTTCCTCGGGCGAGTATCCCATGCACATGTGATAATGATTGTGTGATTGTAACTTCACACTAAAAAACATACGATAATCTGTCTTATCCTTATTTATCCATGTAGACTTTCGTACATATTGCTCTAAGGACTAAGCAAAACAAAACAAACAAACAACAACAAACAACAAATAAATAAAATAATACAAAAACAAAGAAAACGATATTCCATAGGAAGCTGCAGTTTACCATTTGATGATTATTATTGTCCAAGAAAATATTTTTCTGACCATTACTCCGTGGTATTATTACATTCCTAAAAATACAAGCTTCTTTCGTCACAATAAGTTAAATAAAAACATTAGGCAGTAGGTGTAAATGTAAATTGTAGAGAACGCACAAAATCAGCCATATAATGAAGGCAATAAGAACCGTTAAAAAGCATCTCTATCAAGAGGCCTGGAGAAAGAAAGAGAAAGGAGGTGAAATAGAGGGGGAGCTTGGAGAGAAAGAGAAGGAGAAAAAGGGAGAGAGATATAGGGCGAGTCAGGCAGTACTTTAGGTAACGTTTAAGAACCCTCGGAGGTCTTCGGGAGATTTACGGCGTGTGTTTAGGCACTTCGGGGTCTCCGGCTTGGCTCCCCACCACTCAGCCTCCTTTATTATACTAATTTCTCTCGGGTACGTCAAAATATACTTCGACTTGACTTTCTCTCTCCTTCTCCCGACGTCATGATGCCCTCTGCGGTAAGGGAGACAACCGCAGAGCGGATTTTCCATCAGTGTACTCCCGCTTTCTTCTTCACCGAGCAGCGGCCCAGTGGATTTCTATTGGGCTCCGCGGGTGCCCCGGTAGTCGGGCGCATAAGGGCCCGTCTGATTTCATAAAATATATGAACCAGCGCACTCAGCGCTACTGCTTTCCCGCCTCTCCCTTTGTCCACCGAGGTTATACCAGGTAGAGCCCTCGTGTTGTGTCAAGTCGCGGTCACTGCAGTTGAAGAAGCAGACTCGGAACCGCCTAATCGACTATGAGCTACGAGCTTCGATTAAACGAGGCTCCAATTTCACATCTTGTCCCAGCTTCGTTGGAGGATTCAGTAACACTCGACTTCCAAGATTGTGGGATCTCGCTGTCATCATTAATGGATGAACGGCACTGCATTTGTAACGAAAATTCGTATGACTAATCTCATTCGATTGGTTAATTCGTTCTTGTAATAATATTTGTCGAATGTCCTAACTACGTAAGAAAGGGGAATTGGGACGTAAGACAAAGTGTTAATACAAACTCGTCCAACTTTAGTCAATAGCAGAAGATCTATCATAGCTGATGGATCAATTATGTCGCGTAGTTGTGTTTATTATCCGACTGCTGTTTAATCAAATACCCGATTTATAAAACGACACATTGTAGTAAAACGAATTACGGTTTCGTCGTCCATGCATTCGTTTAAGCTTGTCAACTTGTTCACAAATATTCGACAAAATAACTGAAAATAACAACATGTTTGTTTGTTTTCTCTCTCTCTCTCTCTCTCTCTCTCTCTCTCTCTCTCTTGTTGTTTGTTTGTTTGTTTGTTTTTTAAATATTTTCGGTACTCTCCGGATAGTAGCGGTTTCAAAATATCTCTTATAATGGCAATGTCCCAAACCATATACGAAACCCCAAGATCGGGCGACAATATTTGGCCAATAATCTTTTCAATGCAATAATGGCGCCTTTCTTTCAATTTTCTCTGGTAGAAATTCAGTATTTACGGCGTTGCTTGTATGCTTGATTGATATAGGATGATTATAAAAATTTCAATGAACTACACTACTGGTAGAAAAGTATTTTCACGTAATACCTTTCAAACACCCATCAAAACTGTCATAAATTGTTATTGGCATTGCGGAAAGTGGTAGTTGAAAATCATAAATTTTCCCGAAATAGGGGCCAAATGCGCAGAGTTGGATACTCTCTAAATCAGATGTTTACAATTCACCACAGTTGTTTCAACAGCCGTTACGAGAAAAAGTGGAAATTTTATGAAAAGCCGTAGAAACTAGCATAAAACAAAAAAAAAAACATCGTCATCTGCAAAAATCAGGATTTTCTTTTGAAGTTTTTGAGAAAGAAAAATTTACAGTTCCAACAACCAAAGCGTACGTTTCTATCTCGTCGCTGTAGATCCTCCCCTCACTTTCTATTATTCAATAGATCAATAAGCTCTATTTTACATAGATCAAAGTAGCATGAAATATATCTACGAGGACAATAGTCGCTTGCCCTACACAAAAACTTTTTCCAACTTTGTATTCTTTCTATATGAGCGTCGACGGCCTCCAAAAATAAAAATGCAAATTATTTTCATCGTTTAAGTTTCCTCATTCAATATAATGCTATTTAAAATAATATTAAACAAGCAGCCGTGAAAAATGGAAAAGTCATTTAAATATTTATCATATTATAATAATTTTTCAATATTTGGTCTTACAATAAACTAAATCGTACACTCTATTCTATTTATTGATTTATGAAAATGTCTTCATATTATTTTTCTTATTCTTTTCTATTATTACCCTACATATTCATCAATATTAATGTCATGTGAAGTAACATTTTCTATTTAGAAATTTGTAAATTAAAAAATTTTAACCGAAAAAGGCTTATAAAGAAATAAATTCACATATTGTTCTGGATATTTTAAGATAAAATTTTTATTATCTCGTTGGGATCAATAAATATTAATTTAATTTATTTAATCTAACGGCTTTTACAAGTATAAATACTTATTAATAATTGACCATTTACAATTGTATTAAATAGTATTTATTGATCGTGATAAATTCTATGTCGACAATTGTGAAAATCTATGCTTTCACTTCTTCTCATTTTCAACATTCGTCCAACCGTCAAAATTAAAAGTAATATCATTATATTTAACATACTACTTATATTATTATATTATATGTTAATATACATTTGTTTATATGGCTAAGCCAAAGTTGCTCGCTTAAAATCATTAGAGTAAAATTAAAAAAGTTATAAAAGTGGATGTTGGTCCGATGTCGATTTCATAACTTAGCTCAACTTGCACAAAGTATTAAAAAAAATTACCTTTACAATTTTGTAATCCCTTGTGAGTGCCTTTGTTGAATATTTAATGATCCAGTTTAAAAATCGTATAAGCTTTCATCGAGCATCGGATAAACTGTTTAAGAACTCGAGGAATTGTAATAAAATAAAGGTGATAAAAATAATAAATTTCAGTTAAGCAGCCATTATATATTATATAAACTGCATTACATTAGTAAATATAGCACAGCGGTTTAATAAATAATTATGTATTACTAATGCCGTAGTGGCGTAAATAAACATTTATGAGCAAGCCATATGGAAAGGTCGTCAAGTGTCAAAAGGTGTGTCAATTTGTTAAATAAGGCCCAAGTCGTATGATTAAGCACGCGTAACCTCACAACTAATTATACTTTTAAAGACGATGAAATAAGGAAATGATAATGAACGTATAAATGGCACGATCGGACAGGATATTTTATACCGAGAGTCGACGAATGATAGAGTCCTCATTGTGGAGACCACCGTACGGAATACAACGAAACCCCGGCCACCGGAGATTAATAATTAACAGTCTCGTAAATCTCGAAGGCCGTCTTAGTCTTACATTAACCTGTCGGAGCTCGGCGCGGAGACTCACCGCGGAGACTCGGCGCGGAGACTCGGCGCGGAGACTCGGCGCGGAGAGTCGGCGAGGAAAGTCGGCGAGGAAAGTCGGTGAGGAAAGTCGGCGGGGAGAAGTCGGTAATAAGTTATCGAAACCATAGTGGTTGCCAGAACAATCGATCATATATATTACACGAGCCGTGCGGCCAGGCGCGTTAAAGGCGCGTAAGCCCGAGGCACCGCGTCTCCTAGACAATGCAAAAACGCATCATTCTTAGCCCATTGAGTTCAAATAAATCAATGGGCATCCGTCCACCTCGAGAATCAGGGGCAGGGGGACGAGCGAGCGAGGAGGGTAGGGCGGAAAAAGCGGGCCCCCCTCCGCGGTGGATTGCACGCAGCGAGGGCCGTCTGAGCGAAAATCCGATGGCCGAGTCGGCGGGTGAAAGTTTGGGAGTAGGTTAGGAGTAGCCAGAAGGCGCGCGTGCATTCTCCCGGCGGCCGTGAGCCGGGACCCAGCGGGCAGCTCCTCCACGGCGGTCGTGCACTCGAGCGACGCGAAAGCCACTGGGAGGGCGGGAGGGAGGGAAACGGCTGTGAATTATTCCCCGCGCGCTATGAGCGGGAGCCGTGCGGGAGAGCGAGATGAAAGTCGAGGGGGAGGGCCGTCGGTGCGACGTAAGGTCGTGCGTTTTGCATGTGGAGATAGAGAGAGAGAGAGAGAGAGAGAAAGAGAGAGAGAGAGGCGGAATACGCGTCTATACGTGTGTGGGTACGCGCGTACGCGCGCCCGTGCGTGAAAAAGAGAGAGAGAGACAGAGAGACAGAGAGAGAGAGAGAGAGAGATATATATGAGAGATGAGCAAATGAGAGTGAAAGGAGAAGGAGGAGAAGGAGGAGGAGGAGGAGGAGGAGGAGGAGGAGAGAGATAATGGCCACGGGAGAAAATGAATGTTGACGAGGAGGAGGAGGAGGGGGAGGATGAGGAGATAAAGGAGTGGGAGTAGGAGAAGGAGAAAACTGGTAGAATGCGAAAAAAGACCGGGATAGGAAGCGACTTACGTTGAGAAAATAGAAAAAACATGGCACGAGAGATGATTACGATAATGAAAGAAAAATGTAGTAGCGATAAGATGAATAAGTGTCTGATTAATATTTTCTTTTATCTTCCGAGTTAGTTTTATCGAATGTACTTGTACCAAGTACATATTTCATAAATTGATGCATAAATATGTTTTGTTGTTGTCAAGCAGTTAGTTTCTCGCCACAATGGCTTACAGCTTGTAAAACAGCTTGTCTGTGCATTTATATATGTTACGTACATTTTCAATTAGACGTATGCCGATGCATAAATTTTTAATCCAATTACACGTTTCTTTGTACCTCATTCGTATAAATACGTCAAGCAAATAAAATCACTTATATTTTGTTCGACATTTTAACTAAAGCTTTAACTATTGTATTATTAGTCTTTTACAATTTTCTGTCCATCAATTGTTTTGTTATTAAATCGGACATTGAACAATTTTCTGGTAAAATTGAAATCCAACTGTACTGATTAAGATGCTGATCGTGATTTTAATTAAGATTAACAAAGATATATTAATTGAGTAAAAAAAAAAGTGATAATGAGAATATAAAATGATAAAAGATCTCATGAAATCGTCGCTCATACGTATGTAAATTTGGTATTGTTAGTTTTCTTGAAAATTAAATACTTAACCTTACATACGTGGGGTAATTTTTAAATTCTTCAGTCCATTATATGAATAAAAGTTATATTTAGTTTTTCGCATGACATACTTACATAATAGAGAATTACATCAGCATTAAGTATGAAGAATGCATTCGCATCAGTTGTTAGACAAATAATTCGGGTCGCGTAAGTTGTGAGTGTTCATTCATAAATGTGAAAATAATCAAATACATCAATGTTTGAAAGAAATTTAGTAAATACCTATCACAAATTATTATAAAGAGTTGTGAAAATACATAATAACATATCGACGTACAAGCAAATTGAGACGTTACGAGACATTTTTATAGCGTCATCTTCCAACGATTGACGAATAGAAAAAAAGAGATATATGATTATAAAGTTAATGTACAATAATTATTACGTTCATTAAGTGGGAGTAAATCGTTTGATTAAAAATAGAGATAAGTGCAATCAGATTAAGTGAGAGATCGAGAGTGAAAGACGTAGGAAGGTGAAAGAAAAAAAGCAAAAATGTATAGCGTCGGTAAATCGTCTAGAAGAGAGGACAACGGATAAGGACGAGGGACCGAGGAGATCGTGTTTTCTTTTCTCTTAGGGAAATGAAAGAAAAACAAGCACGGCCTTATAAGCATCTTGTAGTCGAGTGAACGCGGAAGAGGGAGTAAGGAGAATAGTGGTTTAAGTTGGTAGATGTAATAATAAACTGGGAGGCTGCCGTACCTACTGTGTATATCGTAAGAGGAGGATCAGTGGTAGCGGCGGCAGGGACAACAGCAGCAGCAGCAACAGCAGCAGCAGCAGCAGGAGCAACAGCAGCAGCAGCAGCAGCAGGAGCAATAGCAATACGAGAAAAGGAGGATAGAAGGGAAAAAGAAAGAACGCGGCAGTGAGCCATTCATCATCGCAGAAGTAGACAGAGACGAAAAGAACCGAGTGAGCGGTCGCTCGCGTCGCGCGGAGGTATAAGAAGAAAGATAGATTGATAGATAGAGATAGAGAGAGAGAGAGATAGAGAGAGAGAGAGAGTGAGAGAGAGAGAGAGTGTGAGAGAGTGTGAGAGAGTGAGAAAGTCGGTAAATGGTACGGGGAGAATGAGAGAAGAAGTAGGGGAGAGAGAGAGAGCGAGAGAGAGAGAGAGAGAGAGCGAGAGAGCGAGAGAGAGAGAGAGAGAGAGAGTGAGTGAGATTGGATATGGAAAAAAGTGGCGCGGCTCGTAGGCCACCCACGCGGACTGTTCGAGATCGGTTGCTGCAGCAAACTTGTACGCACGTAGCACAATAACACGACGTCTGCTCCACCGCTCGAGTATCCTGAAGCGTATAAATGCAAATTCGGTACCGGCGACGAAGAATCGGAAGGGGGGAAGAGTCAATCCACGCAACCTGTCGTCGGCCTCATGGAAGACAGCACTGCTTTTTCCATTCTGTGCTCGAGGAAGCGAGAGCCCGCGGTAGGCGATAGATAAAACGCGGGAAGGAGGAGGGAACGAGGAGAATAATAAAATAGGACTCGTGACGGATTGCTGATGATTAAATTACACGTTAGGAAGAGCGACGGATATTTGTCTTACCGCGGATGTGCTCCGTGCCAGAACAATGCATCTGGCCTTTTTCGAAAATACGCATACACAAGTACACAGATGGACGCACGCGCTGCCATAGCCTTTGTGCCGCCTAACGAGATAACGTGAGATTCGCTCGCGCGAATACCTACGGGAAATGATCGCTCTTTGCATAATGTGCACTTTGATTAAATCGATAGTCCTGCTCGATCGTAATACGCGACGAGAAAACTCCGAGTATATCCGCCTCGTTCCCTTATTGTCAACATTATTATTGTCATTATCATTGATATTCTCATTTCGCGACATGTCAAATATTCTAATTAAACGAAGTTCCGCTGCTAATTCTCGATCCTTAAATAGACAAGGTCTAAGCCACCAATCAACGCAACTTTACGTCGAGTTATGCGTGGAAGAGTTCACGCCGTCTCCGGGAGAGGAGACACAAGCAGAATTAATCAACGTCGTGTATTTGAGAAACCTATGTCAAGCTATTATTGACAACTGCGCGATACCCTGTCAATCATTGCTTCCAATCTGAGTCATTGACGCTCATATAAACTTTCGGCTCTGCTTATAGTTTTGACGCTCATTAAAGCCAAATGAGCACAGTGTGTCTCGACCAATCCACCCATAATCATATAAAACGATTAGCTTCTTTTTACATAGCGGAATACAAGATTATCTTGTAAACGACTTTATTATGGAAATATCGATCGATTGAGTAATAATAAATGGCCACTCGAAGATCGGAAGCCTCGCCGTAGTGATCGTGGTCGTCGTCGTCGTCGTCGTCGTCGTCGTCGTCGTCGTCGTAAAAATTCCACGAGCAAGTTCACGGGTGGTCGCATGTGTGGCTAGAGAGTGTCTGGTGACATATTACTTTACTCGCCCCTTCCGGTGTCGCTCGCTTGCTCGCGGCGCGGTTTTAATTCCCAATTCCCCGAGCCCTAGCTGTACGCGACACCCGTAGCACGTGTTCCTCTTTCCGTCTCGCGCTCCTCACGGAGTTCGACATGAAAAAGAGCAAAAGATAAATAGGCCCTAATGAAGCTAAACTCCCGACGTATTAATCAAAATACTACTCGACAGTTGCCGCGTCTCCCCCCCCCCCACCCGCTCTAGAATGTACACTTTTGTATTTCGTACTTTTTACCTTTCGCCCTAGACACGCACGCGCTCACTTTTTACCTAAAGACTTTGGAAAATCGTATCTGCCATTTACTTTTATTACGGGCACGCGAATTCACGAACTCTTTCGAGACGAATGCAGCGAAAATTGGTGCATCAAGGTACTGAAGTAAATTTTTCATTAATCGCTTAATATTACTTACCTCTCGCATCCGTTTTGTCAATTACAATTATTTTCATATAATAATAAGCAATATGGATTGCCGGGGAAATATATTGCAATTTCTCTTGTTATTAAGACATTTTCCGATGTTTTTAAAACACGTCGATTGCAAAATTATATCCTATTGCGTATTTATTGCATGTTATTGTATAATTTCATCGAATAAATTAAAAAGAAAAAAAGGGAGAGGAAAATTAGAAAAAAAAACATGAATTTCAATTTAAATACGATTTATTTAATAGTAATATGTTTCTTAATGATAATAATGTCATCGAAAACATTTAGTATATAGTATAAGACAATGAATATATTCATCTCAAATGTTTCAAATTGGCCATACGAAAGGAAATATTTTTTTGTAAGTTTTTAGGTAAATTGTTTTGAATTATTACAAAATTTTAAAAAATACAGAAATAATTAAAAATCCATTGTATACTATACTTATCTTGTCCGTTGCACCCTTACTTTTCATTGAAATACTAAAATTGATCAATTAACAAGATTCAATCAGAAATAATATTTAATAATCCGTCAAGATAATACATTAAAATAATAATAATAATAATAATAATAATAATAATAATAATAATAATAATAATAATAATGATTCGAGCAAATTCGAAAGCCTTAAAGTACTATTGATACTATAATACCAAAGTATATTTAACTATCGTAATTAAATAAATCACATTGACCTTGTGATTTTCAATTTTCTATGAATATTTTTTTGTAAGCCTGCGATATAAATATAATAATTCTATTGCAATAATAACTAATGATCATGTTACAAGTCGGTCGGCTTAAAATGCGTTATTGAAAATAATAGGCGGCGGAAGCCGAAGGAAGCGGTGTAATAATTGTAGGTGTGTGCCTGGATGAAAAAGACGAAACCCCGGCAACGCAGCGAGTTCACGTTATAATTTTCGAGAATTAACTCGGCGGCCATTTTACGTGCCGGGAAATTTATTCTCCCATCCCGCTACTTAACATTCGAGTTTCGCAATATGCGCGGCGGTAATTTATGCGATGGCTTCGCGCGCGGCCTCCTCGCCTCCTTTGCGACGACAAAGAATCCGTGGCGCCTGGGCGCGCATGCGCGCTCCAACCATTCCGACTCGCGCGATACGCGATATTCTCGGGGCGCAGCCTCCCGCGACCGCGAGGATCGCGGTGGCTTGCTAGGGAAGAGGTCAGGAGGGGCGGAGGGGGGGGGGGGGGGGGAAGGGGGCGGGGGGGGGGGGGGGGGGGGGGGGCGTGAATAGAGCGCCGGTTACTACGGACACGAGCCTGTATTTCGTTTCGACTAATTTATCGTGGCTGTAGCGGTTTGCTTGGCCATCTCTACACCCCCTCCCCACCTCGCCACCCATCGTCCCACAGCCACACCAGATCCTGATACGGGATTCCTTTATCTTCGCCTGGAATTCCCTACCTTTTCTCGGGATTCCCTGAATTATGCTGATTATACGGAAAGACTTGGAATTGTCACGCTTGGCTTCTTCTCACTTTTGTTCGTGAGGATATAATTTTTTTTTTATTTCGTTGCTTTTTTCATACTATCCTCCCGGCCCTCCTACGTCTACTCTTGATATGTTTTTAGCCAGAGATTTTTAAATCTATATGACCAAGGAGTTCCGTCTTTCTAATGTTTTGACGAAAATGAATGCGCCATTTCTCAAATCTTAACTATCTCATTGTTTTTATAAACATACACATACGCACGCACGCACGCACGCACGCACGCACGCACACAATTTTTATAATAATTTTAAATTTTGTAATTAAATCAGCTGGACCATTTGGCCCTAATGTTTCACATATTATGTATGCGAATTTATTAATTATTGATTGATTTATTAATGAATGTTAGAATTTGAAATATTATTAATAAATAGGCATGTTTATTAATAAATAAAATAAAATACAAACATAATGTCGTCCAAGTTTTTTTGTTTTGTTTTAGGAGAGAATTTATATTGGATAGAATGTAATAATAAGAGTTACGTAAAAATATGTAAATCGAAGATTTACTAATTAATCGAAGATTGTCTAATTAATCTTCAGCATTTCGTAAATAGTATAAATAAATTTTTGAAATTATATCTTTAAATTTTGCAATCTTTGTAATTGGCCACTTTTTCCTTTAAATTAAATAAAAGTGTGATATATTATATATTGAAAGCAAATAAAAGTTTGATTTATCAAGTTAAATGAATAAATAGTACTGTATTCAATTAAATTTTAAATTTAGTAATTTTTACGTACGTAACCGTAGAATTTTTACGAATTTGTAATTCAGTTGTGATAAAAGTGATAAAAGATTAAAATGCCGGTAGAGACTTTCAACTAAATTGCAATTTAACAGTGTAATGCATAGCGTTTACACGGTATATTATCGTATTTGGTGACGCAACTCTTAACATCGGCCTAGAATTTTATAATTTTCTGGAGAATATCTTGCAATGACCATCGTGAATCTTGAATTAATGCTCCAAAGATAAAGAATTGAAACTCATTAAGTAAATATAGATTGGATCGTACATCGGAATCCTGCACATCAATCATTAAAACGCTTGTTTAAGTCTGTAAAAGTACACGTTGAAGCGGTTGAAAATCCAGTTTTCATATTTATAATCTACCCACCGTCTCGCATTCGTTGCATTATAATAATAAACTGAAGAAGAAAAAAACTCTTTAATGGTATTTTTATAGTATAATTTTTATGATTAACAAATATTCGTGAAAGATCTTAATTCTGCAATTGGCATAGATGAGCGAGCGAGCGCCCGCGCGCCCGTTAAAAATAAAAACTCGCAATATTCTTTTATGGCAAATTTAAAGAAGCATTTACATTATTTACGATACTCTTCGCAAGCCCATATGGGAATACGCGAGCGGAGAGAGAAAACGGCGGCATAAACAATGTATATATCATAAGCAACCAGTTTTCGGGAGCTCGTTCGCACTAAGCGTCCAATGCGCATAAAGCGTCTGCCAATTACATCGGGAACTATCGGAGGAGTTTGCGCATTAAGCGTTGAATTTACATTCTTGAACTCGGTATTTTACATCGACACCTTGAAAAAGAAGTTGAATCCTCGTTAACTGGGAGAGTGCGCCTCTGGCTATCGCTTATACTCGTAAATACCGCTAGGGCGAAAAAAAAAAAAAAAAAAAAAATGATAAGAACTCGTTTCCGATCGAACAATTCCATTATATGACAGTCTCTCGTGCAAAAATACAAAAGCAGCGAGAGAAAGTGGGAGGAGAAGAGGAGAAGAGCGAGTGACGATTCGGCGCGAGAGGTGCGCGCATATTGTAAAGATCGTGCCAGATTCGCCTTTTGTACGAATTCCTTGGGCACGACAAGTGCGGCCATCTCTAAAGATTTCTTACGCACACATACGATTGCATATTGCAGTATACAAATTGCATAAATGCACAATTGTATAATCCTCGGTGTTATCGGGCGTTTATAGGCGGATTGGTAAATTATGCTGATCCAGAAGCGAGCGAGCGGCACATTGTCGAGTCGCTTCGGTTATACGAGCATCGATATAAATAAATATTAGGAGTGGAGAAAGGAGGAGGTGGCGAGAGAGCGCGATGGCTCAGCAGTTTTTCTTCCTTTCCATGACTATTTCAATGAAACGTGAGGAGGGCTGGAAAGAGAGTGGCGAAGAAGAAGAAGAAGAAGAAGAAGAAGAAGAAGAAGAAGATGATGATGATGATGATGATGATGATGATGATAAAGAAGATGAAGAAGAAGTAGAATAAAGAATCGATGAGAGAGAGAGAGAGAGAGAGAGAGAGAGAGACGGTAAAAAAACAAATAAATGGAGGATCGGCCAAGGTGCTGCGCTTTTTTACGACTCATAATAATGTAGGTATCTGATCTGAATTTGAAATATCTCGCAATGCCTACAATCACTTAGCATTCGACTTTATTTTGTATCAGTTTTATTTTAGTGGCATATTGACGTTAGTATTAAAAAGAAAAGAAAAGAAAAAAAAAATCGGTATAAAATTTTGAATTGCCAGATGTTGGAGTCATGAGTGTCCGGTATATTTAAGAAAATCTTGAGCTTACGTGCGATACACTTGAATAACAGTTAAAATCATAAATAGCTTACGGGAAATAATACGTATTGGTGAAGGAGAAAAAAGTTGTCATTATCTTTAATAATCTCATACTTGTACAATAATGTATATATAGGTGGTATTTATCGGTAAGCTCGGTAAAATTACAGAAAGCCATAGAAGAAATCAAGTCAATTTGAACTTTATTCATGCAATTATTATTATATTAAATTATTTTAATAGCATTTCTATATGGAAAACATATGGCCACCAATGAAAATGCTTATATCCTCATTGTCCCGGGCCAATACACTGTACGTGAGTGAACCTCATCACAAAAATCAATATCCATCCCTTTTTCAACGATCCAAAGCAACATCAACTAACAATAATAATAATAATAATAATAACAATAATAATGATAATGATGATAATGATAATAATAATAATGATAATGATGATGATGATAATGATGATGATGATGATAATAATGATAATAATAATGATGATGATGATAATAATAATAATAATAATAATAATAATAATAATAATAATAATAATCCAACACTACGAGCCAGACCGATATATCGTCCTGCGCATTACGTAGCTTTTAATATCAAAAGCTTGTCTACGAGAGCGAGTAGCCTACTTCGTATGCATATTTATAGGGCGATCAGATAGATGTCTGATTACAGCCGTTCGCACTGACAAAGAGATTTATAAATATCAAAGGAAGCAAACACTCGGATCATCATCGGAAGCCCGTACGCAACACCTTGAGCCACGAATTCTTTCGCTGCGTACGATCCGGAGATAAGCGTCCCGATCAGAGATTCACGAAGCATTCTTACGCGCGCCCGTAGGGTACCAAACCTATCTAACAAGTCATTAACGTCAAATCCCAAAAGCCCAAGCCGTAACCTCAGCGAGGAATTCGAAAAATCTCTCGGACACGGAACAATGAAGCCGCTCCCCCGGTAGCTCACGCCCGATAACATTCTCATACTCCCAGATGGGAAGCCCAAGTGCTCGCCGCATTCGTGTTACTCGCTAGGAGTGCCTGGCGAATTTGCCAACGGAGCCGAGACCCATGCGCTCTCTCTCTCTCTCTCTCTCTCTCTCACCCATCTTTACTTACGCGCCTCTCGGGAGCCTCCCAAGCCCAGCCAAGGCCGCCGTGGAAGGCCTCGCGCGTAGATACTGACTCGGACCCTCACCGTCGGCGAGAATGGGTTCCCATTGCCAACCAAGTGCCATTTCCGACGATCCGAGCCCCGGCTTCGTCGAGCCCGGCCACGCACGACTCCTACTTACGGAATAATTACCTTTTACTTTATTAACGGAAACTCCTCCTACCTTAACCCCTGACCCATCGACTCCGAGCCCTTGTTATATTAAAATTTCTTTGCACTCCAGTCTCAATTTATTCATACTATTCAAATGACATTTTATCGCTACGTTTCACTCCACTTTTTACATGTCCCGATAACTCAATAAAGCTTCATCTTATGCCGCACTAACCGTTCACATATTAATTTATCGATCAAGTTCCGTAATACGGAACGGCCAACAAGTATATTCATTTAACTAGTCGGGGGGACTTAAAATTCCCAGCACGCTTTCCTCGATTTGTATATTCACGTGGAACGTACTTTAAAAGACGACGACTCAAACATGTTTTAATTATTTCATTCTCCCATGTATGACACAGGGTTGTAGGCCACGTATACTACCAACTTGAAAATTCTTGAGTGGCGCCAACGAACTCTTGACTCTTCTTCGATCTCTAATAGTGACATAACACCAGAAGCTGCGTAAAGTGCGTGTCTGGTTTCCCTCTTTATTTTTCCATGTCTTTATACTCACTTTCTCCCGTGTTACTTCGTCTCTTTTTTTCGTCTTTTTCTATTTCAAAGATAATTTTTGAGTCTCAGCAGAGCTAGCTACTTTCCTTTATTTTCCTATCGGGCACATTATATACGTTAATGGGCTTCAGAAGTTCGTCGCTACGCTGTCGGATGTCGTTTGAACTTCTTTTGAATTATTGCCAGTCTGTTATCACTTTCAAAATTTTAATGTAAATTCTGTTGTCACTTTCGAGCGTTGGATGTAAGCTTTTGTGTAATTTATGTACGTTTGAAAAGGTTTCACAGATATTTGGAACTATTCGAAAATTTTCTCAGGTTCTTATTTTTATTTTATGAAAACAGATCTGTTAGACGACGATCAAGTGCATAGGACAGACGCGCTTGTGTGTCGATGAGAAAACAACGTCTAATACTATCAATTTCGATATAAAAATTAATCAACAAAAAATGTGTCTTTTGCCTTCATTCTCTCTTCCTTTATCGACAAATATCTCCATGCTTTCAATGGACGGATAATCATTATGAAAATATTAACATTATTTCAGAACCTTTCAATTATCATAACATCTTGTCATTCCATCATATTCCCAATATTTCCAATTCAAAACAAAGTAATTCCTTTATTCTTTTCTTTTTTTTATATTTAATTTTTATATTAAAGGAGACCGATAATTAAAGAATTAATGAAAGATTTAAAACGTTTGTATGTCATTTATAAACGTCGATACTTGTGGTATATCTTTGTTCTCGTCTATCAACTAATACAAATGAAAAACTCGATAAATAAATAACTATACACGCTGGATTAATACCATGTCAATTTAATGACTATTTTCACACTTTCAAAAATTCATTCAACTGGCCCGTCACCGTTAAGCGAAAAATAGATAAATAAATAATTGACATTCAAAGTGAATTTTTGTCTATACAAAGTTTTTATGTCCATTTGTAAATCACCTTGTTAAATCTTAAGCGAACAATACGAATGAACGAATGAATGAATATTAGTTTATAAGTAAGCTAAACTCGATTTGATTATTACTAAATCTCATCAAACTTACATTTATAATTCGAATTTCTCATTTATCGTGCGACGAAATGCATCATAAATTAAACGAAAATATTAATAATATAAAAATACATATTCTTCAAAAATGTTCTATCCGAAAAGAGAATATAAATATTATTTAAATATTTGTATTTAAAAGCCCTAAAATTTACTGACAATATATTTATCTTTAAGCTGTTGTTAAATAAGTATTTCATAACTATTTTGAACTTTCTATTTCATCATCAATTTGTCCCAGTAATACTTGATTTTCTACAATTTTTGTCGAACAATATATAGATATTCATAGTACCAACAGCTCATTTTTATTATAAAGCGTAAGTAGATTTGAAATATGGAAATGATAATTGAAAGGGACGCTTGAGTACCTAAAGATTTTTAATATTAAATTGTTATATTCTCCATTAATTCTTTTCCATGTAAATCAGACTTCTTGCTTAATTTTCAGTTTGTCGATCTATCGATCATAATGAAATATTTTTTTACATATTTGTATGAAAAAATAAAATATGAAGACGTTCATTGCATATTCCTCAAAATTTTTGTATCACACACACACACCTACACACCTACACACCTACACAGACGTGTGTGTATATATATATATATATATATATATATATATATATGATGAATAAATAATCCAATTGAAAAAGCTCAAAGCTCTTATTACAGCATTCATTTGGTATACTCTGAGAAAGGAAAAGGATAGCTTCTACAAAAATCGGACAATAAAATAAATAACAAAATTCGTAAATAAGGTAAAACACTTTGTAAAAGTCACGTACAGTGGGAATAGCATAATGGCTACAGACTCTGGAAAGTACAAGATTGGCACGCATCGTCGAGTCTGGTAAAATAATTAGCGAGCAGGTTTTTCTCTCGGGCAATTAATTTTTTGGCAAACCCGGGAAAAAAGGGAAATCCATTCGTAAAAAGGTCTTGGGGAGAATCAGCGATGCCAGCAATAGCAGCAGCAGCCGCAGCAGGAGCAACAGCAGCAACGGTAATCCGTTAGAGACCCTCGAGCGTCCAAATGAAAAAGGCAAAATCGTCGAGGAATATACATCATCTCCAATTATTCGCATTCAATTTGTCTCGCGAGCGCGGCCCACACGTAGGACCCGGGGAAATATCGAGATGGCTGGGTGGATCGGGGTGGAGGGGGGGGGGGGGCGAGGGCGGGAAGGTGTCCTCGCTAATTGGGACATATATAATGCGCGGCGCTGCTGGCGCGCACCTTCCCACACGCCTCACGGGCCCCGAGGTCCTCGGGGCCGAGGTTTGCGTGGGTATCAGCACGGGAGGATGGGCACCCCGTGGCTCGCGCCCCGGACCCTATTTGTTATTCTAATGTCGACCTGTGTATTTGGCCGCGCCCACGCCCGGCCAGAAGTGTGAAGTTGCCTCGAATTCCCTGGGATCTCGGGCGGATCGGTGCGCGTGCTCGATCATTAATGCTTAAAGGCCACATAATTTCTACAGCTCCGTTCCCCTCGCGCTTGGGACTTTATAAGCCGGGACCGATGATTTGTTCGCTTTTTAATTGACAGTTTATCGAGACTGATCATTGACGCTGCCCTTGGAATCCTCGAAGCACTTAATGATACTATCTTTTTTTTTTTTACATGTTTTTTCTTTTCTTTTCTTTTTTTATAGAACAATTTTGCTTGATACGCGTCTAGGTGTCGTTAATTGACGATGGGCTCGTTGACGCGTTATTCCAAGATTTCAAGCGAAAAATTTCTAAAATAATTAATATGCCGAATTGTGGGCATAACATATAAGAAATTAAAATCTCTCATTGAAATAGGCAGTTATTTCGTTATTTGAAATGCCAACTTTCGTTAAAGGATATTTTAATGACAAATTTTACTCTACACGCGCGCGACGGGCGCGCGCACACACACGTACACACGCACTTAAATCTTCAATAATTTCAATGACAATGTTTATGGTAACTTGGGATAGTCAAATCTCAATTAGGATCAACATCACCGAATACAATAAAATCGTCCAATTCTTACTATTTAATTGATATAATGGAAGATTTTTTTGTGTTTTTTTTTTCTTCTTTAAGCACAATACTATAAATGTCTCTTTATTTTCGTTTAATGTAATTAAATTTTTTTACATAAAGATTTCCGATGTCATGAGAATATCAGTGATTAAAGCATCGAGAAAGTGAATAAGAAAATAAAAATTGTTATTTACAATCGCGTTATATTGTCCGATGTCCAACAAATTCTTTAGAAAAAGAAAAGAGAAAAAAAGAGTAAGAAAAAAAAGAAAGAAAAGGAAAAAGAAAAGAAAAAGCAAGAAAGAAAAAGAAGAAAAAAGAGCTTCACATGAATATGCATATGAATAAGTAAAAAAACCCCATTCGACTTCGTGTCAATGGGTGTAAAGTCACAAAAATATTTATTGACCATAAAATTACTATATTTAGGTATAATTTGAATTATACAATTAAATGTAAAAAATTATGTTTTACATTGGTGATGTACGGTACTCCAGTTGGTAGTATTAAAAGGAAATACTATTTTAACAACTGTCGCACTCACGATACGCTTTGAATACTAATTGCACATTATTGTTAGGACTTCCATATTACTTTTGCATGTAATACGGAGCAACAAAACATATCGATACAATTTCTATAGAATTTCTCAGGAAGCTGAGAAGTATATATATATATATATATATATATATAGAATAACATGGCTGCAAATACTTTACGATTAATAAATAAAAGCAATTTGAAAGTGTTTTATTTATTTTTTTGTTTTTCGCACGTTTTTTTTTCTTTCATTGTTCTTGTATTTGTTTGTTTGTTTGTTTGTTTGTTTGTTGTGTTTTTAAAGGGCAGCTGCGAACGGCAGCAACGGAGCGTGGAATGTGCACTTGTGTGTTGGGCACGGGTTTGAGCGCATCAAATCGAATAAGAGAAACTTGGGTAGACCGAGTCCCTTAAAATGGTCGCCCGGCAAAATCCCCAAAGGGGAGCAGGGAATAAAGAAAGAAAAAAGAAAAAAAAAAAAGAAAAATATAAAGAAGTATAAGAGAAAGGAAAATAAATAAATAAATAAATAAAAAACAAAAAAATCGTGGCTCATCCTACCATTCCGTGGCGTCTTACTCGCGACATTACCCTCGCGATAGGGTAATTGAGCCCTCCTCGGTCCTCCTCCCACAGCGGGATAAGGGACTGGCCTTAAAGGAAAAACGACGTCGTTGTCGAATGGAATGGTGGAGGGGCAGCGGCGGACGGTGTGCGACCGGCTCTTGTTTTTATTTCTTTGGGGCAGGGACCGAAAAACAACGAGGTGAGCTCGCGAAATTTATCATGCCTCGTTCGCGCCGACTTAACGTCTTTATTGCGATTTTCTAGCTACGTTCACGAGCTCGCCGTGGCACAACAACTTCTTGTGTTTTATTAAGCTTTCGATTTCAGATGGAGTCGCGATACCCCTCCACCTCCCTGCGTGTCATTTATCATCGGGGCCACGTTTTATGACGATGTCGCGCGCGAATGGTCGGCGAGCGGGAGGGTGAGCGACAGAGGGGGTCCAGACGGGAGGGGAAACGAGGAAGGAAAAAAGAAATTTTGTTCACTCCTCGGGATTTCGCATTTTGCCTACAACTATACCAGCGCCTAATTTAACGTGTGGGTGAGCTGATTTATTTTAGAATGTGTGTTCTTGTAATTACATACAGATTCTTTTTTTCTTCTGCGATAACCAATGCGCATTGCAGAACTTTTTTAAAACATTTCTCCCTACTTCGACATACTGAAATTCTTTATTATAAATGTAGCCTATTAGGCGTACAGGAGCCAGGACAGATTTTATTTTTGCTCATTTGTTCCTTCTGTTTCTCTGACCATGTTCCAACTTATTTCGATATTTCAAGATTCGAGATTATTGATTTCGGCTCACGGACAAGCCCGAAACTCACATGCTCAACACATATATACAGTCGCTGCATTTATCAGTTTATACTTATTACGTCTTGTTATTATCGCATTCTCGTATAAATATCTTCTGGTTTTCTTTTCTTTTCTTTTTCTTTTTTTTTTCTTTTTTTCTTTTTTTCTTTTTTTCTTTTTATCATCTCAGCGTTTGTAAGATATTGGTAAAAGCATAAAATTTTTATCTTACATCCTCACGCTCCTCGATACGAATGTGTCATACCATCGCCTACCTATATTAATATACAAAGTGTTTCCACTGCTCCACCGTGTCTTTGCTTATCTAGGATTTCATTATTAAAAATTATTCCATTACTATTAACAATATTCATTAAAATATTAATTAAAAAATAATCAAAGTAACAAATTATAATTGCGCATAGTTTAACGCTCAATTACTCAATGATAACAAGGTCTATGGAATTTTGTTATCCATTAATTTATTACGTATTGACGCGTACATAATTATTCTCCTTAAAATCTCATTCGTGCAAATTTCATAAACACATTCTTATTAAATTGAGGTTAATAGTATAAACTTAATGATAATCGGCACACAATTTTTTTTCTCATTTAAAATAGTACCCACTACGAAACTTTATTTATTTAATCTAAATTTTCGTAAAAAGTATATTTTTTCTTTCTTTAGTATAATAAGTATAATTGCTACGTCACAATCACGTTAAAATATATTAAATATCCTTTTATTGTAATAATAGAACAAAATGATAAAATACATCCATTTTGAATAGGTGATAACAAGGGATTATTTAGCTTTGTTCTATTCGTACAACATCCCGATTATCATGCATATTATATATTTTGTCTGTTTGCATCATATATATATATTGATGTTTTTTGTTTTTGTAAAACACATTAACGTACAGTTTCGTTCCATTGACTGCATATACTTGTAATCACGTCAAATTATTTATTGATGCCTATAAGCAGACTATAGAATGATAGTGTAAATAATATAACCGAAAATCAATGTCAGAGCCATAGTCGCTTGAATGCAACTCACGCTTGGCCTGGCGAGACCAATTTCAACTTTTCTGGCGACGTTACACCGATAGCTTATTACATTGAATAAATATCTTTGTATATGATTATCTGTTACAACAATACTTTTGTGCTAAAAACGAAATTTTCGATAAACAATTATGTTGAGAAAATGATAAGAAAAACCATCATTTGGTTAACTCAATTATTTCCAAGTCCAGTATTTGGCGACCAACTCGTTATCGTATATTTGTACGTTCGATACAAGACATATAGAGTGATACGTTACAAGATTTCTCAAATTTTTTAAAAATACACGGTTTTTGAAAATCCTATCGAATATCGAAGTATTAAATTACCTATTGATTAACAATACTTTTTAGTTAGTAGTAATAAATAAGATAATAATCTTATTTATTAAATATATCACACATAGCATTATGGAGATCCAGTTTACGTAAAGTATGACACAAATATAGAAACTTCGGTTCCTTCATCATCGTTAACTCAATCATTACATGGCTAAATAAAATATTACTCTAAACTTAATTATCGTCTCCAATCATCTCATTTCATTCATTCTTCTACAGAGTTCATAAATGCTCGTCAATACACAGGTGCTGAATTATCCAACTGATAATTAAATTTATTCATGCAAATTAAATAATGATTTATTTAATTAGAAATAATAATAATTATAATTTTAATTATAATCGTCGTCTTTAAAAATTTTATACTTAACGCTAAACAAAATTTAACATTTCTTGACTGTTAAATTTACAAATATATGGAAAGCTCACTTCTGTATTAATAAGAACTTTATGAAAGTATTTTCTGAAAAATCTTAAGCTAATAATAAAATGGTCAAAATGGGTATTGCAATTAGTAATTGCCAAATAACCATCGTATTCTTTTACATTATTCGCAATTTATCTTGCGCAATTGATTATTTAAATAAGTTAATCTTCAAGTGCAAAACTTCCGTCATCCACGGATCCTCCTTCGCGCACGTCCCTCCTATCGCCAACCCCAAACCGACCAGGGCACGCGCACACGCGCACACGCGCACGCTCGGACGCACCAGCCTCTACTCTCGAGTAAATATCTCAGCCTCGAAGGCGAAGAGCTCCTCGGCAATAACAGTGGCGGCGGCCCTGGGAAACAAAGTGTCGGAGAGAAATCCAGACTCGGCGACGGAGAAAAAGCAAAGGAGGCGGAAAAAGCCGGGAGCGGAAGTCGATAACCAGCCCCGTCCTCCCTCGCAGCCGGCTTCTTCCATCCGCGGACGCGCGCGCGCGCATCCACCTAACCGTCCCCCAATCGTCCGCCAACCGCCCACCCCGTCCGCCGATACTCTCAGACCTCCCTCCCCACCCGCCCCTACACACACGCGCGCGCGCGCTCACGTAACCCACACACTCCCATACGATGCTGCACTCGGAGGGTCCGCAGTC
>NW_011948415.1:1720117-1749350 GCF_000503995.2 Ceratosolen solmsi marchali
GCAGTCAGCCGCGCTCCCGTCGTGCCCCTCGCCGCCAATCGCAATCCGGCACTTCGCCGCCGTACTTACAAGGCGCGCACGCCTGGACTCTAATCGAAATTAGTTTTTTAATTGGGGGACGACTTATTTAGTCGTTAGCCGGTGGAAGGCCGCGCCCCGCGCGCACGTACGTGAGCCATCTGCGCTCGGGTTCTTCCTTTTTTGCACACCCCCTTCCGCGCTACCAGCCGTACGCGAACGGACTAACCGATGAAGGGTCGGGGCCGCGGCCGGGGCGGCGGGGGGAGGGACGTAGGGACGAGCCACGGTAGCGTAACGATGATTGGCTCATTAGGGAATCGACTGGAAATGCCGGGCACGCTTTATCGTCTTGAGGCTAATTTTCCCTTTATTTGAACGAGGCTTTGAGGAGTTGCGGCAGTGAGCTCGACCGACTGAGGGTCTTAGCAAGCCAGGACTTAATAATAACAATGCAACATGGAAAAAGGACCCGTACTTTTGTCTTTCATTTTTAAATAACTTTGGCCCCTTCGTTAGAGGCTGAAGCTTTAGCTGATTATTCAATGCGAATGGCATTATTCTGTAAGAACTCTGTGTAAAGCGTATACATTTGCTTTATATAAGATCGCTCGAGCTTATTAGATCCTTATTTTCATTTCAGTCATTATAGTCCCTTTAATATTTCCATTAATTCCGATCGTATTGACGTAATTATATCCTAAAAGTAGCTTTGCAGCTGAAATTACAATTAAATTCTTCGGAATTTCTACAAATGGATAATCGCAATATTAAGATATAATCTTAATATTTATAATGCAATGTTAATGCAGTATTAAGGAGAAAGTCTGATTTCATTTATTTTTACAAAAAAAAAAAAAAAAAAAACCTTCTCTTAAAACTTTACTGACTCCATGATATTCCTTAGTTTTTGTATTAATAATGGCACTATTATGTTTTGCTACTCATTTTCGAGTATTATAATTAATATAGAATATTCTTCGTAAGTTCGTAAGTTATATGATTAAGTAAGGCAATATTATCCTTAAAATTTCTTTTGCGTAAGGTACGTTAAATACGCAAATTGCCTCGTAATATTAAAAACACTTTAAAAAGAGAGATTTTAAAAGTTGTACAAAATATTTACATTATTTCTTGAAAATCCTTGTCTTTTTTTTTTTTTTTTTTTTTTTTTTTTTTTTTTTTTATTCTTTGTATATCTCTACAAGCTTCATATTAATATCATTGGCGTTGTAAATGTAAATCTTGTGATTTAAAAGTTTCTTTATGCTGGAATATGAAGACAATAATGTCCGTGATTTTTTTAAGAGTATATATATATATATATATAAATATATATATATATATATACGAAAAAACGTTACGATAATCGTAGATATATGTGTTCGTCAAATAATATATATATATAGATTTTTTTTTTTTTTTTTTTTTTTTTTTTTTTTATTCTTTGTATATCTCTACAAGCTTCATATTAATATCATTGGCGTTGTAAATGTAAATCTCAAACAAAGAAAAAAGAAAAAAGTTAATATAATTAAAATTATGAAAAATTTATATGCAAAATTTATTTCGCAATTCATATTATACTATGCCGACAGGAATTTATACAAAGATTAAATCTTGTGTAATACCCATCTATATATATTTATTATTGATATCAATAATTGATATATTATATGCAGATATAATAATTTATGAATATTTTATAATTTATATTCATATAATAATTGAGTGAGAGTATATTTGAAAAATGTAGACAAAGATTCGAAAGTAGTAAGAGATATAGCGGATATGCAATTACTCTCGTAAGAATTGAAAACGAGTGAAATAATTTTAATTTAAATTAAAAATTACTTAATACACATAAATAAAACTTATGTAAGGGTGTTAATTATAATAAAAATCCATTTAACATTGTGCGAATTTAAGCACAGAAGTACTCGAAGCAAATGCTATATCATTCGATAAAATACTTTCTAAGCTTTAAATTATTACTTGAATTTTATGTTGAAACTTTTTCTTTTTCCTTTACTTTAAGATAAATTTATTCTAAAATTGAATAATTTAAAAGTGAAAGATAGTATACTCTTATAGAGTATGCGTTCGAAGTATCGATCATTGTTCGAGAAGAGAAGCTAAAAGGCTAAAAATACTTTTCTGTTAAATTTAACGATTTTTAAAAAAATCGAGACATATTTTTCATCCCGAATTATCATTATTGGCTTAACCGATAATTGATTAAGAGTGTGAATAAATTCACCGAATTTCCTAAACAAATTCTAAGCGTATAATCCTCAAAGTATACGAGACAAAAAAGAAATAACATTACTTATGACTACTAGCGCATCTCCGCCGCATTACTCATTTAAGTCGTACGAATATAAATCTTACCTACACAACGTCTATTTTATTTAATTCGAAAGCACCGGGACGTTTTAAGAAAGGTTTTCACATTTAAATATGAATGATGAGCGCGATATGTAGAACAGAATTTAATAAAATACAGAATTCATAATTTATAAATATCGGATAAAAGGATAGGTGTAATAGAGGAGTTTTATTCCCTCCCGACGACGATAAGACGTTTATAGCCGGCAAAGGGAGCTTTCTTGAAAAATCAAATTAGCTTTTTAAGCTGACAGGGGCGCGCGATGCTTAACAATACGGAACAGCCGCTCGAAGCCTCCCCTAATTGCTCGCCATCTTACTTACTCTTGCGCGCTCTTTTTCCCCCATGAGCGGGGACCGCGGGGGAGTTGTGCCGTGCAGGCCGTGGGTGGGGCGGTCTGGACAGCGGTGGAGAGGGGCGGTGAGGAGGTAGCGGTGGCGGCAGCTATCGTCGCTCTCGCGTGGCTCGACATTCGTAGCTTGGGGGAAGGGGGAGGCTCGTTCGAGATGGCGCAATATTCGTGACGGAATATCTGCCCCCGGGGGTTCCGGATAATTTCGCGATTATCGCGCGACACAAGAAGCGCCATCGAGTCGGAAAAATGGGAAAGAATTAACGATCGTCGTGTGTAATCAAAGGCCGCTGCCGCCACCGCCGCCACCGCCGCCACCGCCGCTGCGGGATAATGAATTCTCGGCGCGCCTCCTTTTTATTTGACAGACGCTAAATGCGAGCCTTTTTGCGCGAATCGTCAAGAAACTGCAATTTTCAAGGTATTAAGAGCCCGCGGGGTCCGCGAATCGACCTTGTCGCATTTTTAACATTAGGGTCGCTCGAACACTCGACTCCTCGACTCCTCGACTCCTCTCACGCGTCCGTTTCGTATTGATTACTCAACCTTCAATGAGTTATTAGCGAAACGTTAAGAGGCTTTTTTCGATCAATAATAAATAAATTACCACACCAAGGCTCATACGATTATTATTGATTGCGCAAGTATGTAAAGAATGATTAATAACTGAGAGAATACATTAAAAACCAGGCGTGGAAGTCGCTGCTTTTAAAAATCAAAACTATTTATCTATATTAAATGGTGTTCATACGTTTTAGATTCTTCGTATAAGCACGCGAGTGATTAGCAAGAAATATTTCCTAATTCTGACGTAATTTATTCTTCGTACGTCAAACGTCTGCGTGGACAAATTCTATGGGAAAATTAATAACTCGTAAAATTCCTACGAATGCAAACAAATGTCGTAGCTGTTTAAAAAAAAAAAAAAAACAACAAAAAAAAAACAAAAAAAAAATCAAACGCTACTCGAACGAGCTGTTATTATTTCACTCGATAATTGCACGAATAAATGCCAATAATAATATACCGAAGTGGCTTAGTGGCAGCGATAAATTTGTTTGACAATTTTCGCGCGTTATTTTTTCCCTCTATGATGTAGGAAAATTAATATCCCCAAAATATTTCACTTGCTATATTCGATATTCGATTGCGATATTCCACTTGCAATCGTATTAATGATAATGAATAATTTTTCCGTTAATGCAAAACGTGAACATTTTCGTTACATAACGGATGATGTGCGATATTTTTCTGACGCAGCTAATGATCACTTGACCCAAATTAAATCCTAAACAATATGTAAATGGTGGTAAAGACGGCTTTATTTAATCAAAGTAAGCAAATCCTAACTTTCCACGGACATCTGTTTCTTGACACAGTCAAAGTATTTAGTTGGTAGCGAAATAAGCGCCATTAAAGCGTTTCAGCATAGTCGAGAGACGCGGTAGTTCGCCAACCGAATTGCGGAGCTCCGGAAATGAGCTTCGAGTCCACTGAAATTGCAATCCCCGGATATTGCCTAATCGTAAAAAGAGATCAGCCCATGTCTCGGCTCTAAGATGGTCGAACAAGGGCATATGCTCTATATAAGATGGTGCGCGTCTGTGGTATCTTCTTTGTTTTGGCCGCTGGTCGCAACAACGAAGGGATGGCTAAACAGAGGATTTCCTGAGCCCTTCCTACTTTTCTCCCATCGCTCTCCCATCCCAAACATTCTCTCACTCTCTCTCTCTCTCTCTCTCTCTCTCTCTCTCTCTCTCTCTCTGGCTCTTACCGACGCATCTCCCTTCCTTTCTCGTCACAAGATTTGGCCCACTGTGTCTTTATATAAGCAACCACCCTCTGCTTGTTCGGTCGATAAAACAATTGCCGGGGGGATAATCGGCATTATTTACGCCGGATTCACTCGAGTAGGAGATTTCAACTCCAGGGATTTGCCATCCACATCCACGTGTGTGTGTGTGTGTGTGTGTGTGTGTGTGTGTGTTTGTGCGCACATCTAGGCATATGTATACAGAGTTGTCGTACACGCTCTCGGCTACTCTCTGTCCCTCCTCGCCCCGTACTCTCACTCACACCCAAAAAAAAAACACATAAATACACACACAAACGTACGCTCTCTCTCTCTCTCTCTCTCTCTCTCTCTCTCTCTCTATATATATATATATATATATATATATATATATATATATATCTCTCACATACACGCGCGCGCACGCGCACACGCACACACTATTGGTGGTCGATCGTGTAGCAAGTGTAAGCTCTCCAACTGTATATAAAGTAATCATGGATCGTGGATAGACTTCAATCTAAACAATGATCGTCTCCCGAAAATCTGTGATTTTTTACCAATCAATTTATATTACCCTTATATATTTCAAGTCACACAAATGATTATAAAAATAAACAAACATTGTATTTGATAATTAATTTATACAGAGATAAAGGTATGCAGCCACGCAGATGGCGTTTATTTGTTATTTGTACTGTGATGAAATCCTCTTTAATTGTTATAATATATCGAACACAGATGCGAAGATAGATATTTGAATATATTTTGTGTCATCTGTGTACACAATGATTTATATGAAACGTCAGTCGTTGACTTTAATTTTAGCATAACAATTACACGGTACGTTTCTAATCTGAGGGGAACAACAGCTTGTATTGTTTTTTACCGTTAAATTATTAAATGGTTATTGATATGCGCACGTTCATAAACGGCACTTGACGGGTTTCTAAATTTCTCTCGGCTTACATAAAATATCAAGCTGCACAACACATTCTGTGATAACATTAAGATTGTTAAAATGTATAAGAAGCCGAGCGGCAATGTAATAATTGATAACTAACTGCGCAAAGCGTCCATCCCCGTTTATTTACGCGACGTCGATCCCCGCACGCTCTGCTCCTCAACGCATTAAATGATTTTTCTCCGCATTAAAAGAAATTGCCTCGAGTTTAGAGGCACAAGCTGTGATTGTATCGAGAATCCCCTCCGGGATAGGGGTTGAGGGGGTAGGAGGAGGGTGGAGGAATGAGAGACGAGTGACGAGGGACGAGGGACGAGGGACGAGGGATGAGGGAAGGAGGGAGACGAAGAGGACGACGAAGAGGACGACGAGGAGGACGACGACGAGGAAACGAGGGATATAATCACAATGATAACACGGCAGGCTACTCGAGCGGTTAAAAATCAAAATTCCAAAGACGAAAATGCTCGATGAACTTACGAACCTCATCCTGCACCGCGTCACGCGACATTTAAACTCAGCCCCACTAATGCGACCACTTGCTTAAAATTAGTATCTTCGAGAGCCCCGGCAACTTCTTCCTGAGCGTGACTTAATAGTAGACAAAAGACGCGGCAGTTTACGAAATAATTAAAGCGCGCGATTTAACCTCGTCGTTTGTTATAGCCCGACCTGGTCGAGACCCGCGAAAAACGTCTCCCTCCACTCCCGTAAGCCTCGACTGATCTCCCGTAGTCCGACGCGCGGCTTATCCTCCCCCACCAACTGGTCCCAATTAGATATGTCACGGGATTTCGATGTCGAGCAAAGTCGCACTGTGAATTCTCCCCTCGGGAGCATAAGCGTAGGACGCCAGGCCCCGACTCTACTAATTTCTTATTCTATCGCGATGTTCGCGGGGCCTCACAGCCGGAATTTCTGGATTCACGTCCCTCCGACTGCCTCGATGACCCGCCTGTACTCCACCCAATGGACCACCCCCGCCACTGCCCTCGCCACACGCCTTTCTCGTTAGGGCCATTAATCACAGACGTGCGAAGGGACAATTTACTTTGTTCCAATTAAAAACGTTAGCGCAAGTAAACGCTGCCCGAATTCCCGAATTTTGCTTGATTTCATTAACTGGTATTAGCATCGAACGGGTGACGGATTCACCACCTCCATCAGGATCGAAGCTCGACTTCATCCTTAACGTGGTTCGGTAGATTTGGCGTTGCTCCTCATCCGCGGATACTTCACGCATTTAATAATATTACCTCTCAATTCCGATTTCCTCAGCAATTATTTCGCCAATCTAATGCGATTGATCCTGATCGCTAAATCATTTTATTACGAGTATGCTTATTCGCTGTCCGCAGTTGAATTTTCTGCACGAATGTGTGCAAATTTTTCAATTCAAGCTAGTGCCTTATTTATTCAGAGAAAAGGTCTGCCACGTCGTTGCTCGCGCAGTGTGTTGTTACGAGAACGAATAATAAAGGCTCGCACACGCGCCCAGTTAGAATACCCACGCCATCCACTCAGCCATCCACACTCGCACACTAAAGCAGCGCTTCGCCATTGATCTGTAGAAAGAGGCAGTAACATGCGAGAGCAACGCTCCACCTTATTAAAAAGAGATTTTCCACTAAGCATGCAAATACTCTCTCTCTCTCTCTCTCTCTCTCTCTCTCTCATTTACTCGATTTTCTTCTCTTATTACAGACGAAGACTCGCCGACGAAACGCCTCTTACTCACCTAATCACGATATCATACACTTCGTCCCAATAAAAACAGGAGGAGGAAGGAAGTATAGAGGAGAGAAGTACTAGGACGTCGGCGGTGCAAGCATCAGTCACGAGATATGCTGGTAGATTAGGCCTCGCCTCGAGCGTGAAAATCTGCGAAAGTCGACAGCGACAGAGAGAGAGAGAGAGAGAGAGAGAGAGAGAGAGAGAGAGAGAGAGAGCGTGGCAAACCAGCTCTCCCCGAGCCCATTACTTTGGGAGATTACGACTAAAGTGACTGGCTGCAGCCAGGGGTTGTCGCAATTAGGGTGGGTTTATACAAGGGGCGGGCTCAACGACTATCTCTCTATCTCTATCTCTATCTCTCACTCTCTCTCTCTCTCTCTCTGTCACTCTCATTCATTCGCTCACGCTCACGCACTCACTTTGGCCCCGCGGGACGAAAGTCGGCCGTGTGCCGGCATCCGACGGAGAATGTGGGGAGACGCGTATGAAAGGAGAGAAAAATAGTCCCTGTATAAGCACAATTTTATTCGGTATTATGTGGAGGAGGGTAATGTTGATAAAGATAGATTGTATCGTAAAGGTATTAGTTTGGTTTCTCATAGATGAGAGGCGACTCGTGTAATACTGTAGTACGCAACGTATTATTCGTTCTGATTATCCAGTAAATATTTCAACGATTTTCTCGTTGATTTCTATATAAATGCGGACTACTTATTTCTTGATAGATTACGGGTTCTCTCCCGAGGTTGAAATGATATACTAATAGTAGGAATATTGATTAATATTAGTGCGGTTGTAATAAGGATTGATTCGGCTAAATTCGCGACTGAGGGGTCGTGAGAAAGAGATGAAAATTAAGTATACATAAGTGTTTCTAATGTAATCAATTATTTTATTATTTAGGAATGCTAAGTTCTAAGTTCGATAGGAAAGCTAAGAATAAGCAACATTGTTACAGTAATATAATAGGGTTTTATCAATAAAATATATTTGCCATCATTGTTTACTTCTCTATACTTTTTTTAGATATTGTTGTTCACTAATATCATAATAACAATAATTTATGTTAATAATATGCTAAGAACGAAGCAAGTTTTTTTTTCTTTTTTTCTTTTTCTTTTCTTTTTGTATGAATTTTAAATTCTCTTAGACAAATGAACTCAAAAAAAAAAAAAAAAAAAAAAAAAAAAGAAAATTTAAAAATTAAGAAACGAATATTTTAGAAATGCAATTCATTTTTAATGAAATCATTCCACTTTAAAAAGAGCTTACAAAAGCATTTTACTCGAGGATCACGGTATTTTTAAAAGAGCAATTCTACTTTTATGATTTTTGTGTGCATCATATTATAATTTCTTCCTCCTCGTTTTCTTTTCAAAATCAAAATCAATTAGCCTTTACATTAGAGTGCTGCGCCATTTGATCTAATATGTATACAATGAAAAATTACTTTTCCATTAAGCGACGATAAAATATTTCTTTAAAAATTACGTATGTTGCTTGATATGTAAACATTGATAGACATTGCAGAGTAATTGAAGCAATAGTTGCACATTATAATGGCAATCGTATAAATGATTGCGTGTCTCATCGATATATTTTCTGATCAAATAACATTGGCGCAACACGTCAATCAAACAAAATATCAATATTATGACTTAACGCCATTTGTTTTTAAAGTCAAAGAGCCTGAAACATATAAAAAAAATGTTCATCTTTTTGTATTGCAGAGCGTACGTAGGACACAGAGGAATTGTATAGCATGGGAACAATGGGCATAGCACGGATCCACTAACAATCCATGTATACGTAAGGGTGCACTTGAAATTCTAACGCCTTTCGCGATAAATAGCCGAGGAATATTATTTGCGTTAAATGCTGCGAGAGGTGCGAAGCTATTCGAAAGAATAGGAAAAGAGAGCGAGCGGAACGGCAAGTCAGACAGGAAGGGGAGGAGTGAGTTTCCGAGGTCGAGACGGTAGGCATGGACGCGAACTCGGGCGGGCGAGAACGCGCGCGCGCGCGCGCAAACACACGAAGAGAGAGAGATAGAGAGAGAGAGAGAGAGAGAGAGAGCGAGAGAGCGGTGGAGTGCGAGTGAGTGAGGGGCAATCGGGGAGGGGTGGGAAGGAGCGCGCGCGCACAAAGGCAGGGAACAAGCGCAGGCACACTCGGAGCACGAGCAGTCAGCCTCCTCACAATGGATTAATATACATATTTGCCGGCGAGCGAGTGCTTGCCTTGTACTAGGCGTGTCACTCACTAAGTCAGTCAGTTAATGCCCGTTGAAGGGGGGTGCATGCGTAATGAGTGCCAGCGCCATTCCTTCTCCTTTCCGCGAATCATCCCTCGAGATAGCCGAATACTCTCGGTCGCTCGCTCGCTCGCTCGCTCGATCGCGCTCAGGCGCACAAGCGACCTTAGTTGGTATTGCCACCACCGCTGCTTACACTATTATCTCGATGCCTTTTTTATGTAAACAAGAGGGGAGAGACAGTTTGCGGCAAAGCAGTAGATACGCTCGCTAAATGGTTCATAAAAAAATTGTAGCGAGGTACGTAAAGGGAATTCGGGCAATATTTTCCAGGGTTAGGTACAGAGTAAATATTGTCAGGTTTTAAGATCAGCTATTTATCATATTCTTAATATCATCGAATTTAGGCTTTGGACTTGAGCAGATAAGTATTGCGTGTCATTTTATTAATCGATCTGACGTTATCGATATATATTAATTGATGAAATTACATATCCTTTTTTAATAGGCAGTTCGCCGTTTATATATATATGTGTGTGTGTGTGTGTGTGTGTGTGTGTGTGAGCGTGCGCGCGTGCGCGCGTGCGTGTACGCATATCAGTAAAAATATAAAGTCTAACGAGAGAATTAAATGAGAAATAGTTGATACGAAGAAAATTAGCATATCCATTTTTTAATGAAATTGGATTTAAATATATGCAAGTATAGGACTTTAAGTAAAACCTATTTTTAAGAATTTTATTCAAGCAGATTGTGTATTGAAATGGATAATTATTCTAAATATTCCGAAGCGTATTTATGCCAATAATATATGTTAAAAAATTAATATTTACTTTTATAAAGTAAATATTATTCTTTGGCGAAGTGTAATACAATTTTATTTCCATAAATACCGCTGATATATAAGTATTTTTCGTTTGATTAATTTGTTAAAAATCGAGATATTTGAATATAACGTTAACGCACGCGATATTTTATTGAAGAGGCCAAGCATTATAATACAAAGAGTAGATAATAATGTTGGAATGAAATGCAAAGTTGGCCGTTGAGTATCAAAAATTAGAATTCCTTCGGACAAAAAAAAAAAAAAAAACAATAGATGTCAGCTAACCGAGCTCGTAACTATCCTGGATAAATTATAAGTTTTCATTTTATCGAGAAAATATAAAAGAATAGGCAATTTTGAAGCAACGTTGGTCATATTAAATTCAAGGCTAAATATTCTCTTGGCACCTACATGCTCTAATCTTCATTTTATAGAGCCATCTCATCCTATTCCCTCTATTCCTCCACTTTCATATCCATTATCCTTTCTCAATTTCCCCTCACACCCGCACACCCAAACTCACTGTACTCACTCAATTTCGCTCTCTGGCTCTCTGTCTTTCTTGGTCTATTCTTTTCTCTCACACTTCCATTTTTTTTCTCCGGAATGAGAGAATCCACGCGTCGACGCAAACTCTCGCACCCTCGTCTCTAAACCACCCAGAGTTCCTCTCTCGTTTAAATATCGACAGGAGTACGGGGCCGATCCCTCAACAAATATATACAAACAAGCGGATGGACCGACTCTACAAAACTGTTTGGACAAACTGTCACCCACAGTCGCCGTAGGGAGTGGGATTCCCCGGGTAAATAACTCTTAATCCGGACACGCACAGCATCGAACGACACTTTTTCGAGTGTGGAAACAGAGAAAGAGAGAGAGAGAGAGAGAGAGAGAGAGAGAGAGAGAGAGAGACGCAGTCAGCTTTTTATTGATAGTTTGCTTTTCTTTCCCCGCTGATTAGCATAACCGCAGCTGTATTACGAGGCGCACGCGCGCGCCACGGAAGTGCCGGTAATCCGATTAGCCGACTCGGCGGTATTTCGTCCTTCGGCGGGGGTGTAAAACGTAGATGAAAGGGCTGACGCTTATGGCCCGTCAAGCTGTTTCTCCTGCCGAGGCTCCGCACTCTAATATATTACGTCCCGTCGGCTTGTTATTAATCTATTTGTTATTTTGGTTGAGCCATAGTGGCCGAATGACGAGTCTCGCAAAATCTTCGCACTGTTCTTCCCTCAACATCATTTGTTAAATGTTATCGAAAACATTTTTCCTTCACGATTACTTATACGCACGCGCGCGTGTATGCGTTTATAAGTAAGAATGTATGGATTTCGTAAATTATTAATAATAATATTCGTAGTTGAGAGAAATCGAGGCAGCTGATATTGAATCACAAAAAAAAAAAAATAAAAATAAAACTGTTATTCTCGCGAATTTTTTACATGAATTTTCATTGTTGCTTTTTCGTACTTTATTGCCACGTCAAATTCACTGATGCATAATTCATGCATTTAGAATAATATTATAATTCGTAATTGTCCCAATAATCCCTAATAAGTCATAATAATCTTGCGGCTCTATGGCGTACATAAATATTAAATACAGGAGTACTGGTTAGCTACACTATTTCCATTTGATAACAAAATTAATGTAATAACAAATGTATTTTAATCGAGATTTGGTACTTATCTTTTCTAGATATCAGCTTATGTATCGCTCGGTGTTCTCATAGTGCAGTCACGTAGGCCAAGACCTACCATACTCTCAGAATTACAACAGCTTGCGATAGCCAATTGATCCATGATAAGATCGTTGCCTGACCCCATACGTTTAAAATGCAAAATTCTAAAGATTAATATTAAAAGCTAATTTGTTATTAGCTATTATTTTGCATTTTTTTACTTCACAATAATAGCTATTAATTTGGAAAATTTTACAATTATAATTGTCCTTCTTAGTACAATGATTTGCTAAAAAGCTTTTATGCTAATGACGAATTTTAGTTGAAGAAGCTGTTGATTATTATGGCCAAATTTATGGCGAATATTCATCGATTACAACCATAGAATATTTAATATTATCACGGAAATACTTCCAGATCTATCTTTCATCATGAAAAATTAATTATATAATCATTATTATAGACATACGCCCGTCTTCGTCTCTTTTGAAATCAATTGATGTAAATTATTGTAAATTATTATTGTAAACATAATTCGACTAATTTTATTATATACTAATTATTATTCTTTAATTTTAATTGAAACGTTAATTTCGAATAAGAATAATTACAGAGTAAAGAAATAACCAAAGTTATCATTAAAATTTGTTCATTAAATTAATAGTAAAAGAATTAAATTAAATTGTTAGTTAATAATTAAAAAATGCAAATTCTGATCACAGTTAATAGCGATATTCATGTAACGTAAATTCGATGAAATAAGTTTTTTATACCAATAACTTATTATTTCTATAATTTTCAGAGATAGAAAACTATTTCAATAATATTTATTATTAAATTAGAGAAACTAAAACAACGAAGAACGTTAAAATAATATTTCCTTTTCTGTGTATTACAAACTACAATCAATAAAATAATAAAATTTAACATCTGTGGTCGCATTAATAATAGGTACAACATTCACAAAAATGAGAAATTTATAACGTACAAATGCAGCTGTAATTGAAAATAAAACTTACAATTTACGTCTCTCGGAATATAATTTCCATATAATCAAATATGCGTGTTCTTTCACTTACAAAGCCAAAAAATTCATTAATATTAACAGAAATAACGCAATGTAAGCTATTGCTATCGAGCACATCAGTTACTTTAAAATTTATATACATGAGAATTACACATGAGTGAACACGAAACGTATTGATAATTCATTTTATTCAGATAAAATTATATAATAATTTTAGACTTCAATGTAAACGAATAATACGCGATACAATCGCCTACCAATACAACAAAACTAGCCTGTAATACGTGGTTTACACGAACATCAAATCATCCAGACACTTAAGCTCATCTACGAACATACCGCAGGTAGCAGCTGTGAACAATCTTGCAGCTAAGAAGCTCCTGCAGAAATCAGAAATTAAGCTACAATCGCCATTTTTGTAAATTCAGTAAAGAACGTTCGCTCTCCAATAACTGCTCCATCGAAATAAAACAAAAAAAAAACAAAAAAAAAACAAAAAACAAAAAACACAAAAAACAAAAAACAAAAAATTAATTCCTCACTTCCGGGGTTAAAATTGTTAATTTTTTTTTTTTTTTGTTTTTTTTTTTTTTTTTTTTTTGGTTTTGTTTTTTTTTTTTCACAATATACGACGATTCAGAAAACGCAGCAAATATTGCTCAGCATACCATATTATTCGGTAAATATAAATTAATAACATATATTTCCCATCAAACGATTACAATGTATTGTCAAGTATGTCAATATTGAAACAAAATAATTTATAAATAGTTTAAAAATAGTTATAGTTTGTACAACTTCGATAAAACCAATAATGTTTCATAGTGTAGTACATACAATAATTACTTATAGGGTAGACATGCAACAAAAGCTCTTTTCAGCTACACAACATGAATGCTTTTGCCACTGCTGGATTATCTCGTACCACTCGGCTTTTCGTCTTTTCGAGACTATTTACATAAACGCCATCATTAAACGGTTAGCACATAACGCAATATCTGCCCGAATAAAAGAGAATTGGCTAATAGGGAGTGAAACACCTGTTATAAATTATGCCAAAATATCAACCATTGTTACGTACATCTCTGATCTAATAGTCACGCTATTATCACGACTGCTGGATCTAGAAGTCGAAGAAAAGTCCTTACTATCGCTATCATGGATATGATACAATGAAATTCCAGTGCCCAGTGCCGAGCGCAGCCAATACATCAACAATAGTAATGGCATGCTCGCGCGAACGATCAAGAGAGTGGAAAATGGTTACTCTGGACTTGAGACCTACCGGAGGACTCGTCGTCGAGGCGAGTGTCCGGGTCGACAAGAAGGGCTCCCGTCGTCACTTGGCCAGAGTATTAATCGCTCGTGCTTGTGCCGCTTTAAACCGGCTAAGGCCGTAGACGTCGCCATTGGCGTCTGGACAAAAGCTTGAGAAACGATTCTTCTTTCGCGCGCAGCGTGAATTGAATTTTGTGACGGGCTGCTGGAACGAGAGAGAGAGAGAGAGAGAGAGAGAGAGAGAGATCGAGCGTTTGTGTGTAATGGGCAGAGAATCAGAGGGCCAGAGGCACCTGCGTTTTTATGCATTGTGCGGCATTTTGAGAGTTGGATCAGATCGATAACAACTGGGAGGTCGTGTACGATGAATTATGCGTGCGGCGCCGAGGCATTTTATCAAGAGTCCGTTTTACGCTGGAAAATAGCTCGACGAGCACTTTCGCTCTGTTCGCTGAATTATGAATAATGGGCTGGGCGCTACAAACGCCATTCGCTTCTCCTTTTATTTCTCTAATTAATTTACTAAGCTGGTTCGTGCGATTGTGCTGATGGGCACTAGGATTAAAAAAAATTAAATTTCAATGACAAGCGATAAATACGCGGATATTGCTTTAATGTTGGCAGTAGCGATAAAAGGGTACGTTTACTTGTACTCGATCGTACTATCGATTGAATCAAATACTTTTCAGACGTTTGACGTATGCATCGATATACCCTCGACAACTTCAATAAGTCCCTCCTTTAGGACTTTCTTCCACTCTCAAGCGAATGAAAATTTTATGGAAAAATAATTGCTATTTTATTAAGTAACAATTGGCTTATAAATGGCTCAGGGCTTACAGAGCCGTGGCCGCATTCCAGGAGAGCAGGTGGAAGTAAAAATAATACAATCAAAGGATTGTGCGTGGTAAAAAGGTAACTCTTACTTAGCCATTAGCCGTCGTTGACACAAATTTAATATTAATACATACGGATGAGGCATATACGCTGCCCAGGCATTTAGCCATTTAAAAGAATTTTATATATCAAATGACATTATCGGAATATTATTTACTAACGGATTTCACGAAGGCCCATGTCATTATCGCAGAAGATGAAGAAAAAGAGTTAGAAAAGCCTCTAGTTATCTTAAGAAGACGTAACGGAATTACTTTGGTGTTGTAAATCATGATCAAGCAGCGTCTAATTGCTTAGTAATTTATAGTTAACAATTTACATAACTCGATAATTTATGTATAATAATTTAACTTTTAATTTCTCATTGAACTACCTTACACTGCTTTCTAATAACTCACCTCGTAGAAGTGAGTGAAATAATAACGAACCAAAAAATAATTTTTCGTCGCTAGGGAATAAAGAGAGACAGAGAGTCGATAAGGTAGATAATAATTTATTTATACAATTTTCATGCCAATTAAAAAAATAATTAGTAAAAACGCGTTGGACGGGTATTTTAAGTACAGCGCGTTCTCAATCAATTTATGAAGGAAGTGGACGGTAAACGGAAAGAGAGTAAATGAAGCTGGAAATGGGAATAGAGAAACGTGGCCTTACAAATCGCCGAATAAATTTTCAATTTTCATTGTAAAGAGCCACGTTAAGCGAGCGGCCAAGTATATCGAGTCGATTGATCGCACGATCGATCCGTAAGCAACGATGATAATGTCGTCTTGGGGATGCGCTCGAGGCATATACGTACGATGCGAAGAAACGCGACGAGGAAGAGCGAAGCTAAGAGAGAGGCGAACGTAATTTCACGGGAAAGGAAAGTAAAGACGATGCGCACTTTCTTGAAATACAATGTGCTTGCGCCATCTGTTGTACACGAAGAGCTTCCCCCCAGCCATTTCACGATCTGCTCCGTCGGTATAGTAATTGTATGGATAGTAAGGGGCCGCACGAGTATGAGCACTCGAATGCGCGGCCAATAGCCAAAATATCGAGGTCCGAGTTTGTAATTTCAAGAATTCTAGCACCGAAAGCTGAAGGACCAACCTGACAATCATTATCCTCGCTCTAAAAATCCTCTTATTGCTTCAAAAATGAAAAAGAAGAAGAAGAAGATGATGATGATGACGACGAAAAATAGAAAAGAGAGAGAATAAAAAAAATTGTTATTTACCGAAAGTCATAAGGACTCGCGCCAAGGATAGCTTTATTCGCCCTACAAAGGAGTATCGACAATGATCGGCCTTTCCTAAACGAATGGGAGCCTACGGTGGAGCCGAGGTCGTTAATGGGACTTAAAGTGCGAGTCGATGGGCCGTAGGCAATTTGGGCAGCCGCGTGGAAATGCGCTGGAAAGCGCTGACATGCTCGAGGGCCGCGCGATCGACTCGCCCAGCGGGTATCGAACAGTCGCGCCCATTTCCCCGAACCCGTGGCGGTGCTAACAATACGTGGGATCGGCCGTAGGCGCCGCGGGTACTTGCATTAAGTAGCGCGCAGGGAACGAATGGCGAGGGGGTGGAGTGGGAAGAGGGCGATAATTTTGATGGATACTACGAGGTCGCAGTGCGCGTACGTGCACGGCTCCCTCCTGACAATAAGAATGTTGGTTTTAGCTGCTGCAGCCCCGGTGCTGTTTGTTATTTTCGATGAGGTATAATAAGATGGCTCGTTGGGTGTTGATGCACGGCGCCTAGCGGGGTGCCGTCTCACTAGCTCTTTCTCTCTCTCTCTCTCTCTCTCTCTCTCTCTCTCTCTCTCACTCACTCTGACTATAAGTCGACCTCGGTGAAAATGCACGGGTAGGCGCGCACAAGGGAGATGGGGGACACCACGAGGAAATATTTTGTAGTCCGAGGACCCCCGTAGATATGTTCTGGACCGCTACGCGTCCATCACGCGTCACGGTTTTATGTATTTAGACGTCTCCTCCTTGTATCCTCATTTCTCTTCTTCTGCTTCTACTACTTCTACTACTTCTACTACTTCTTCTTCTTCTTCTTCTTCGATGAGAATCTTCGAAAGCGCGAGCATGTGTGTGAGTGCGTGTGCGCCCTTTGCTTCTTCACCCCCTCCCCTCCTTCCTCTCCCGCACTCACTCTCACTCACTCACTCACTCTCTCTCTCTCTCTCTCTCTCTCTCTATCTCTCTCTATCTCTCGCTCACTCACTGGCTTTCTATTCCCTTTCATACGCTCCTATGCTCCTATGCCCATCGTCTCTTCTTTTTTCTCTTATTTATCGTGCGCGTATACCAATTTTATCTCTAGACGAAAGACATATTTCAATCTCCGGGAAGAGGATGTCCATTCATTCGGATAGGCTCCATCCATGCGCTGCTCCGGTGATTTTAATTTCGAGATTAATTCGTGAAGATTTTCGAGCGTATTATGGTGGGTGGCTAGATCCTATCGTTTTCCCACTTAATCAGATTCCACTTTTTCATTCGAATGGAAAAGGAATCCTCGAGTCGGACGTCAATTAAAGCCTTATGATTTCAACGTGCTTGAGAGCGCCGGTGGATGTTGAGCGGCCAGTTGGAGGGAGGGAGGAGGAGGAGGAGGAGGAAGAGGAGGAGCTCGTGAATGACACGAGAAAAATGGCCCGTGGCCATTTGCACGCAGCGATCGATAATCTAGGAATAAGTTGCGAATAATTGACTGGGGGTAAGAAGATCGGCGAGGACCGCGGTATCGCCTTCGGTGCAATCATCCGCGTCTCTAAAGACGAGTCCGGGGAGCCTTGGAGGGCTAGTCGCCTTCGTCGACCATCATCAGTGTCAACCAGCGTGAGGTCCCATCGTCGTCGTCGTCGTCGTCGTCGTCGTCGTCGTCGTCGTCGTCGTCGTTGTTGTCATCGTAGTCAGTCCGTGAGCCACCTCCCTCCCATCTACACATACTTTGAGTAATCGAGCCCTCTGCTCCGTTCGAATACCGCCCGACGACAAATGAATTCCTCTATCACGAGCGAGAGCCATCCCATTAATCAGCGGATGCTCTCTTTATATATGTATATATATATCGCAAATTTTCGTCGTCGTCCCCCCCCCCCCCGGGTCGTCGATTCACTGTACGTGGGTGTATGAAAATACACATACGGGCAGTTGGTTGCTCATTCGAGTTTGACTGTCCCGGGACGATCGGATTCCTGATTTGCGCTGAGTAATTGCGCCCGATGTTAAGAAGCTGCGCCCGCGAGCCCAATTGGGTCGGGGCCCGTCGATAACGACTCGTCGCTTACCTTCGAACCTTTCGTCATGCGCCTCTTTGCACTTTTACGAGTCCAGACATTCTATGCACACGATCGCACCAAGACGTATGATTTATTATTACGACTGTATGAAGGATCGTTGGAAAATGATGATTCTCAGAATATCCGTGAGGTTTTTTTCGACATTAGTCGATAAGCACCATTAGCCTTTATAAATAATAATTTTGCAAAGTTGTGCACACGGCTGAATGCGTAGGTCAAACGCATATGAAGTATCGATGTGTTATATCATCTTTTCAAGCCATTTTTCCCAATATTTCAACGACTACATAAAATAACGTTGGATATAAAGCCGCCCCCCCCCCTCCCGCTGCCATTCGACCCATCACCTCTCCTACTTTACTTAATAACCTCATGAGAATCATCGATTCGTACTATTGTCATATCAAATTTGTTTAATCGTAGAAAATTCTCTTATTAATTTTATCACGCCGATGAGGTATACGCTTATCCGGCATAAATGTGCTAAACCTATAGAAGACAAAAATTTCAATAAAAGTCAAGATTAATTATAATAAATAAAAACTCGTGTATTTTGATCATTTGTAGCTTTAATACTTTGAAGCCGCTCGGTCGAGTCACACACTAATGGCAATAGAAATACACGTCAGAGAGAATATAACATATATATGATTAATGTTTGCATCTTAAAGAGAGATGAATCAAGTATTATGCACACAGATGTTGCGTAAAAAGATACATTCTATCCATTTACTACATTTGATCGGTTTATAAATACTAACTTTCGCTTATATCGCTAATTACATACCCATTTCGCTACGTCGGATAAATAACAGTTTAAAGAGACAATTTATTAATAAGAATTTTACAACTTTTTTTCTCTACTGGCTTTTTGGAATTGGGTTATTTGAAATAAAGCTTTGTCTATTAATTAATATAAATTTTTATGAAAATCATTCTTTTGACAATAATATTGAATGAAGTACTGCCGAAATTAATTATAATTGAATTTAGCATTGTATTTACGTATACAGAAAATGTGCACCTGCAACGTTTGACGCAAACTCGTTTGTTACAACGACTCAAATGATTAATGGGATAAAAACTTCTTTACCGATCGAGGGAAAGCAGCGACAGAACGTGAGCTCGGTAATTTCGTAATATTAGCATCTTTTTTTTTTTTTTTTTTTTTTTTTTTATAGGCAACAGTTAAAATTCTCAGACATGTCAATGGCGATAGGAGGTAAAGAAAGTCGAATGTGCCGAACAGCAAACGAGCCAAAACTTCTTACTCTCATCTAACAATATTGAATCGCAGGTATCTCAATGTAGCGCACAATTTTGCGTTCTTTATACGAAGAAGAACATGATGTTTGTGATAAATTAACATGATAAATCTATATAGGCAAGAAAATTCACCGTTTTTTATTTTCGAAAACGCAACGTATAATAAGTAATTACAGTGTGCGTTAAGGCCCGAATTTTATAGGTCGATCGCTAAGTGATAAATGGCCGAGTCGCGAAATTTCGCAAATATTAAAAATAGCCCGATACATTAAAGTGTCGAATGTATTAGTGGTAGGTTAAAGCCAAGGCATGGGACGTACAAATAAAACGTACAAATGGTTCTGGATATAAAAGAATGAGGTAAACTAGACTAAAAATCAGCTTCGGGCAGCGTGTGATACGCGAAGTAGGAACCGTGGAATCAACGGTCCTGGATGGAGAGGAGAGCGAAGAAGAACAGGAGAGTGGAAGGAGGGAGTCTTAGTAAGAACCGTGCTTAACGAAGAAGTAGATGAAGCCGTCGACGTCGTCGAGCTCCTTGGAGTAAAACTTGACGGCGATTGTGGCTCTGCCGGCGACCTCCGGTGTCATTGAAAATCGACAGAGCGCCTCGGCTCCGACCTCCACGTCCTGCGTGAGCTTGAGCTTGAGCTGCTCTTTGAGGCCCGGGCCATCGACCAAGAACCTCCCTCGCTTAAGGGCCATCGGCAAGGGATTGACGAAACTAGCCGTCGCCTCGAAAAGCTCACCGAGCATCGGCTGGCTGTCCAACTGCAATATTCATTATATTATTAAAGCGTCCCTGGCACATCCACCACTATCCGTCTACCTTGATCTTAATGTCGGGTTTGCGTACGCGAAAGTCGTCCTGAGCAAAGTACTCGTAGTCGGTGTCCTTGACGGTCGCTAAGCAGGAGATGTTGAAGGCCGATTGATCGAGGAGCTTGGAACCGTATTCCTCCCAAGAAACCTCCAATCGTACCTCGTCCTTACTGCCTGGCTTCACGTAGCGATCGTTCTCCGACCTCTTCACGGAGTCGCCCGTACGGCCTGTATACGTCACCGTTTCCACGCGCAGAATTACCGAGACCTTGTGCGTCTCGAGGCGGCTCTCGTTGCTTATTGTCAGTACAACGCTGGAGGATTCGCTCGATTAAGGACTTTAATCGCGTGAATAGCGGCTCTTATCAAGCATTTGATACAAAGACCGTAACAAGCGTGCCTTGTCAATCTTGAGGGAGTTTGCCGAAGTGTGCGTGAGGGTAATTTTGGCAGGGGGAGAATTAATCGAAGATTAATTGAGAGAAAATTGATAGTTTATGAGGATTGCGCAAGTGATTCGAGAACCAAGGAATTACGTAATATTTCGCTTTTGCTAATACTATGAGAACAAAATTAGCTTTCTTTTTCTCTCTTTCTTTCTCTTTGTGCTTTTTGTTTTTATATCATTAAAACGCTTAGATGCATTTCAATTATATTATTGTGAGGGAAGGATTGCAAGTACAGTACGAGTAAAATTTATATTAGACACTTAATAGATATTTCACTATTTTATTCTCGAATGATGCTGTAAATAAGTATAAGCCTTTAAACCCGCGTGTTTACGTAATTCATTGGAGGATGCCATTCATTAATTAGATTATCGAATGTTCCAGTTTCTAAATTAAGCGTTTTCTTAAACATTAAATATTTATATATCATGCACAACGCACGAATGTCAAATTGCATTCTGAGCAAAAAAAATAAATAAACGACAGAGAGAGAGAGAGAGAGAGAGAGAGAGAGAGAGAGAGAGCGCTTAGCCTATTAAAGTGAATAAATAAATCATACCTAAAGGGTTGTCCAATGATAATGTCATCCCTTAGCTCAAAATTAAACAATATGTCGTTGAATTCCTCGTTAAGATAATATCGGCTGAAAAGGGACTCGCTCTGGCGTAACGCCTTTAGCATTGCATCCCGCTCATCTTCCGACTCTACAGACATTTTTGAAAGTATACTTCAGGCTCACCTGGCACTCCCTCTACCACCAGATAAATTCTTTACAAGTATTAAGCATCAAATATGAGTTACTTACTTTCTGAATATTTGTACATGTGCGTGATGTCTTCCCGTTCCCACGAGCCAACAGCTTTTGTACTAATGTTTTGTCCAACTCTAAGTGGAAAAAAGAAGAAGAAGAAGGAAATAAGAAGAAAACCAAAAAGAAGGAATAAATCACGTTAACTTAAAATTTACGAAATTACATTCACTACATTTTCCACTTTTTCGATCCTTTCTCCATTCTTTGCCCGACAAAATGAAAAACTACATAACCGAATTTGACGCATTCATCACTGTGAAGAAAATAAGACTAAATAAATAAGACCTTAATATGTAGGATCGCAATGAAAGTCGCGCGTGTCCTCGGTGTCAATCGATTTGTGATTTATCGGCTGACTTACCGTTCCCCCGCAACAGTCAAAATAATAACGCGTCGTCAATAAAATATCACGAGAATGCACGCGTTGCACAATAATTAGCAATATCACGCACGTACGAGGCTCTCTGTAGTTTCAAGTATTTGGTAATCTGATGCTGCTGCGTGCTCACATCTAATCGATCGTGTTACTCACTCTTCGCTCGTAACCTTCGGCGATCTCTCCCAACGGTACCTCCCAACGGCCCCTATCCATCCACCCTTCCTCGACCTCACAACTAAATCCCAACGACGTCCCAACAAAAACACTCACCCGTCAGTATCCTTCGCCACTAGCTTCAAGGGCTGCGAGGGCCCATTATATCTCCAGAAGACTTTATCGGCATTGACCTCCGCGAAAACGAAGCCATTATCGTAGGGTTTATGCACCTCGGCCCTCTTAATCGCCGCCACGGACGCGGGTCCCAAGCGATAAGCGTTCTCGCTTAATTCCTGCGGCGTCGAATCGATCACCTGCCAGCCGTGACAATCGGCCGTCAAATCCAATCTCTTCATCCACACTTCGTTCCACACATGGAAGTTCCTGCAAGCGCAATTCGCCTTGTAGTCCCATTAGCCGATAAATGCAGAGATGGACGAAAATGCAGGAGGCAATGCCATCGGCCTGGCACAGCTCGATCTCGTCCCTTATTTATAATTCGCCCTTTGGTCCACGACAGTCGATATTTCGCGCTCGACGAGCACCATCACGCGTTTCTTAAATTGCGCCGAGCGCGTCGAATAAATCCGCGCGAAAATAAACCTTCGAATATTCCACGCTCGTCCCGTACTTTCGAGAGGGGATTGTTTGCGTACTTTGAGAGATAATTGGTACATTGAGTTTCCAAGATGAGCGCCCTCGACTTTCGTCCCGCAAAGATCGAATTCTCATTCCAATCAGCCGATTTTCTCAGAAACTTTCTCAGAAAGAATACCACTGAAGGAAAGAATTTTGCCCTTGAGGCGCAACACCCACGTCGACTTGGGGAGATTGAGTATGTGGAGGCAGGCGAACGAAGCTCTCGGCCGCCGAGTCGAGGGACGTTTAAGCGAGTCGCGCGGAGTCTAGTCACCGGAGGAGAGACGATGAGAGGGGAATCGGCGAGGCGGCTGGCGAGGGCTCGTCCTACCATATCGAGTCGCTGTTGAGCTCCTCCATGACTTTGCCATTGTCGTCTACGAAATAATCGACCGTGAGGCTGCTCTGCGTGTCATGGGCACTGGAGTAATTGGTGACAACGCGACAAGGCAGTCCGATTGTGCGGCAGACGGTCGCGAGGACGCCCGCGAACACCCAGCACTGCCCGTACTTCACCGGCTTCCTCGTCTCGTAATACTCTTGGAGGATCTTCTGCGAGCCGAGCCAACGTGAGGGCGGTGTTCCGCCCCCAAAGTCCTCCGACCAGTTGCCCATCACAACCCCATAGTCGTCCGCAGAGTTGACCTTTCGACAATTACGGAGTTATGCCATGCGCGTTGGCACGCAAGGGTCATAATGTGCAAGTGAGCGGGCCGTTGTTATCGTGTGCTCCTGTTAAATTGGACATTCGAAGCAGGAGAAGCGGACTCGGCGATTCGTGCGCGCGTTGATTGTAAAACAATCGCGATTTTAAGAATTACAAAGCTCACGGCATTGATTAATAAGCTCCTATTGGATAGGCCTGGCGGGACAGTGGAAAGTGAGTATAATTGGCGTGGGGGCGTGTGCTAATTGTAAATATTGAGAATTTTCCAAGCTGACTTACAGCAGCGGAGAGGACCCGAGATATGACAACGGGGTCATTGCGAGCGGATAATCGTACTTTCCCAACCTCGGCCATTATGTATAGAGCGCAATCCAATATGTCGCGCTCGAATTGCGCAAATTTCCAGACGGACGATCTCATGCGATTGCACGTCCCGCGCCAAATCAACCCCGAATCGGCCATAACGTACTCTTGTCGCTGCTCCTCATTTTCCAGATAAACCACGTCATCTAGAAGATTGCGATTAACATTACTCGGATCTAGATTTATTCATGAAAAAGCACTGAGCTCGCGAAAAGAAAAAGCACTGTGGATGTTTTGTTCAATGTGCACGCAAGCATACGAGACGAATGAAAAATGCAAATATTGCATTGGCGTATTGAAAAAAATATTTAAATTTTGTCGACTCGTCTTGTTTCTTGTACAAGAGTACTTTTATAATGTATAGCAAAGCATTACGATTGCCTCTCCGTACGATTTCTTTGTATAAGCCAAGATTATTTGTGCCTGAATGTTTCATTAATCCACATTTAGAGTAATGAGCACGATATGTTCCGACTCGTAGAAACAATTTCATTTATGTGAATGGGATAATCTGACACATTTCCGATGAGTTATAAACGAAGAATTTTTCGCACAATATTGTTTATCGATGGATTTATCGTAATGATGCAGCAAAAAAAAAAAAAAAAAAAAAATTACTTCGTTCTCTCATGGATACAATTCACCCTGCCTTATTAATAAATTAATATTTAAATAAATATTCTTTGCCTTATTGCCATCATTTTACATGAAATTTGTGTATATTATCAGGTGACGGTATATAAACTTTATCGCCTCACATTATAAAATAAACCGATGATGCAAAACGCCAAAACAACGACATTAAAAGGTAAATAAATGTTTTTTTTTTTTTTTTTTTTTTTTTTTTTTTTTTTTGTAAGCAATAGCTTCTTGTTAAGATGAAATTCTAATGATAACTTACCTCGACACCAAGGATTTAATATGAGATAAAATGGAGTGTCAACGGTAAAACTGACAGCACCTTCGGAATCTCTTCTTTTTGTATCTATTTCGATATTCCATTTTCCGATAATAGCATCCGCGGCAGGAGTAACCTTTAATGATTAATGTATTCTTACAAATTTTTATATGTATTTATTTAAATAGAATTGATTCTATGTCAAATTTCAACAAATTACATTACAACTCATTTCAATTTCATACAGGATATTTTAAAATGCCCAATTGGCTAAATGTCACGTGGCGTTGAAGTATTTAATTTACTCGTGGCAATGTAATGAATCACATGTTAATGTTAAATTGCCTACTAATTAATAATTCTAATACCAATGAATATTAAACTGTATTTTATAATGAATTAATATTTAATTTCCAAAATTCCTAATAATAATGGATAATCGGTCGTAGATTATTATAAAATTATAAAAATATTTACAATGATGTTGAGAAGAAAATATTGGCTCTGAAAAGCTGTTATTAAAAAAGTAATTTTTTAATAAACTCTAAATTCTTTTAGAATAATAAATCAAATTTTATACTATTTACGTTTTATTTGAATTTTCATTAATAAGTCTACAAACGTTTCTTGTAAAATTTATTACGTTACTTAACATATTCCAAGACAATGCCCTATTTACTATTGTTATTTATCTAAAATTTAATAAAACATTCAAAGCTTATTTCTTCCAAATATTATAGTTAATTATAGCAAATATTTTACATATCTGTCAAGAAATTCATAAGTGTGTACGAGTGTTTAAAGATAAATGCATGCATTATTTACAGTGTGAATTGTGCGTTAAGAAATTGTACGTTATATCATTGAAGAAAGAGAAAAATAGTTTATACGTTTTTAAATTTGAAATTTATAATATCAATGTTATTCAGTAAAATTCTTGACAGACGTGTAAAATATTTGCTCAAACAATTTTCGCTTTTAAGTGTTATGAAAAAATTATATTATCAAATTAAATATAAACATTAAGAAATGCCCTTTTATTATAAAGCTAAAAATATTAATTATTAAGCTTTTAGAGCTTTTGTAGCTAATTGAACGTGGAGTTATGAAAATCTATAAAGACCTAATATTTAAATATTTTCCATCTCATTCCATTAATGTATTTAATATTAATATTGCGCTAACTATTTTATCATTATCTGTATCGAAAATATTGTCCATTAAAAATCATTCGATATGCTTGGTAATCAATATAGTTCAAACTATTGTTAAATTTAATATTCCAATAAGAAAGTCACACGATAGAAAATCAAATTCACTATCTTCTTAATGTAATACTTAAATCACAACGAGTCACACAGTCCTCACGGCAAATATTAGAAAATTTCTTTCTGATCCAATATATCATTAGAAATAATATATGCGTATGTATGCATAATGTATCATTGAAGTAAAATGATTTTCAGTCTAATATATGTTATAATTTTGTGCAAAACTAAACTATAAGTTTCAAAATCTTTAATAATACTTAATTTTACTTTATCTAATATCGTTATGCATTTTTGTTAATTAAAGAGAGACGCTAAGTCCATTAAAAATACTCTTGAGTATTTTTATTAGCTACAATGGATTGAAAAGTGCATTATTTTATCATTAGTCAATTAGTACATTATACTTTAGTCCATTAATGATAAATGGGGAATTAAAAAAAAATAAAACAAAAAATGTTTTATCGCAGATCTAATAATAAATAACTAATGAAAATTCTCAAGAATTTTACCAGCCGTTGTAACGGTCGCTTTGGACCTACAGCTTTCGCCTCATTTATAGCTGAAACCTTACGAAAGAAAGCACAATTGAACGTTACGTCGAATATGGGCCATTCGGCTGATTTAAAATATCGCGAGGATCGTTAAAGAATAGTCATGGTTGGTCGAGCATAAACTCCAGTGAGTGACTCGACTGTTCTTCCCAGCAGGCAATGCGTAAGGATGTCGTCATCATCGATGTTCGATCGTAAACTACGAGATTAAATGCTAAACCCTGCTAAACGAAGTATCGCAAACCTTAATCCTTAGCGAGTTCTCGGCGAAGGCTTGGACGACGGTCTGCCAGGCGCCGTCGGACACCTCCCCCGGATGGAGAACCGCCGAGGCGACGAGGGTTCCCTGTCCGTACTGGGGCTTCTTCACACCCTCGAGGGTGAATACGATGGATACGCCGTCGATGGCCGGATCGTAATTACGGGATAGATGAAGATCGAGGACGAAAGGCTGGCCCCGGCGTACGACGAGTCTCGCCTCCTTCTGCTCCCGGTTCATGAGGTCGTAGCGCGAGGTACGGTGCTCATCGCCGTTGTCGTCCAGGCAGTAGTCCACGTGCACGATCGCCAGCACCGAGCTCGAGTAATTTTCCCCTTCGCCGAGGCAAACAGAGACACATTGTTAGCTCGTTAAGGCACCTGTCCGCCTTCACGCTCTATTCTTATTATCTCATTATCCTATTAACGATCAATTTTTCAAGCTCCTGACTTTACCGAAATGAAATTTAGTACGAATCGGAAAAACTTTGTCGAATACTCGACGCGAAATATACGCGCACCACGGCTCATTGGCTTTCATCCACGAAATTCCTTGTTTATAGAAATGAAATGAGCGTGGGTACAGTTTGGTAATTAATATAAAAATGGTCGTCTCCGTTAAGTAATACGCGAGTTAGCCGCATACGTTAACGAGTCTGTTAAATTTAAATTTATGTGAAAGCGATGTCCGCATAAATTTTCTAGATAAAATATATTTTAAAGCAAGAGTCAAAACATTTCTCTCTCTCTCTCTCTCTCTCTCTCTCTCTCTCTCTCTCTCTCAATGAAAAGCGTAAGCATTCCCTTTACGTTATATTTGCGCGTGATCATGTTACGCTCCAAGACGATAAATTATTCATGAAAAGCCTAGTTAGCCGACTACGAAAATTGATTGCAATTATGTAGAAATTTACTGTCTCCATTTTAACGACGCACAGGAGTGACATTTTTCTTTTTGCTTTAATACACACGCGCGCGGGCGCGCACGTTCACGCACACGCACAAATGAAAGCATAAAAAATGGGATTTAAAAATGACAAATTTCTAATTACGAATAGATTGCAGAATTATTTATGCACGACTGGAACTTTGCGTATTCAATAAAAACTCCATTCACCAAATCTATCGTGTACGTAGCAAATTGATATGTGATAAGGTATCTAAGGCAAAGGAAGGAAGGAAGGAAGGAAGGAAGGAAGCAAGGAAGGAAGCAAGGAATGAAGCAAGGAATGAAGAGAAGGAAAATACCGGGAGCTTATCATGGCCGGTGATGCGAGACCAAAGTGAAAATCAATTACACTTTAAAGCGAGGTAAGAAGGATTACGCGCTTTATTAAACCTAAATCACTGTTAGAATGCGCTCGAGCACAATACTGTCGATAAATCACGATAAATCAGACGGGCTTGGGATGCGTGTAAAAGCGTGTCGGGACAATCGGTGACCGGGATCGATCGCTCCTGTCGTCGCGTCAATCGCGAGGAGCCAAGTGCCGCCGAGCGATTAAATCGGTGTGTTAAGGGGTGGCAGCGCACTTACAATAGAATCGATAAGGAAAGCGACTCCGCCTACGATTGTTAAACACTCGATAGCGATCGTAAAATCTGTAATTCATGTCGGCCATTTGCCAGCTCGATCCGTCGGCCAATTCGAAATTCGCGGCGCGACTGCGCAGACCACAACTGCGCCTCGGCGCTAACTCCTCTCGCCTTTTGAACGCCGGCCGCCGTCCTTCATCCCCGGCCCAGGGCAGGGGGCGGCACATGGAGGGAGACGCGCCGGCGTCGGGAACTCAAGGCCCACGATCCCGGCTGACGGAGCCATACATGGGTACCCGAGCGTAGGTCACCGTAGGAGCGAGTGGGAGCATCGCCGTCACCCACTTCGCCGAGAGCCGACTAGATGACGACGGACGCCGAGGGCTCCTCCGCTCGTCAGGATTAACGACCCTACGCTCGATACTCCGAACGGGACGACGAGTCCTCATCGCCTCGGAAAGCGCGCTCGGGCCGAGTCTACTGGTCCCGCGGACCCACTGACTTCCTAACGCGTGCCGCGCACTCGCCACAGCCGCCACCTGAATACCATTGAAGATTTATGCCAAAGCATGACGTATCATTCTCGTGGTGGAGAGGGGGCGGGTGGCGGGGGTATACGGGGTGAGGGGAAAGGGGGATGGGTATGGGG
>NW_011948415.1:1749465-1755081 GCF_000503995.2 Ceratosolen solmsi marchali
TGGGGGGGGGGGGGGGGGGGGTATGAAGAGGCACGAGTACTCGGAAATAGAAATGCGCGGACAAGTGCGCACGTCCGAGGAGGCAGTCGGCCGAGTACAAAGCGGCCCCACATGCTGGGAAGATTCAGAAGTGCAGAATTTATCGTTTGAGTGCGCTTGAGGCTGTCGACAGCCGTGCGTGCGAACCATTGGCGAAAAAATCCGATGAGATACGAGGTTTGACCGAGGCTTACGATCGATTTGCTATTAATTTGCATTTTTTGCATTATCTTTTTGTTTTTGATGCTTTCGTAAATGACGCGTAAATGACGTGTGAGCCAGAGATACACGACAGCTTATCAATAGCAATGATAATGATAATAATAATAATCACGAGTATAACCGATCCTATTGACGATTACGCGTTGCTCGTGCAATTATTGCGAAGAAATTAATGTAGGCCTGTCTCTAGATAAATAATAATACCATTTGCTAAAATCGAAAGATTTCATCGAATAAGCAAATATTATGATAATACCGTTGTATTCGCGTGCCTTAATGTAGAATAATTCAAATAATCCTTCCTCGAAACGTTTTCTCAAATTGTTAATGCTCAAGCCATATTTACGAAAACACACCCACTATTTATTGAAAATAATGCACTTGTATGTATTGTAAGAAAATGCCAGACATTATAAAAGATGATTTAAAATGAATATTAAGAATGGTTGACCTATATTTAAATATAATAAAACTCATTGATCTTGTATACATTGTGCTTGAGATAATTACAATGAATCGGCCCGTTTTAGATTATTACATGCAATATCTACATTTTAATTCAGTATTACTTAATAATTACATGTTAAGAAGACTCACGATGACTTCAAGTTTTATATAATATACTCTCGATACGATGATTTCTTCTCCTGCAAATAGCAGACTAGTGGCTTTGCAATATAATATGCAAAGAACTATCAATTAACTATTTCTATTCTACTGATTATTTATAAAACGTTTAAATATTTATTTTGGTCCTCGTGTAGATTTATTGGTAGGTTATGATTGAATTTGTGGGGCAGGGAGGCAGGAATCATGTATGTAATAAAAAATAAAAATCCATGTCCTTTATCCATATTGGTCGAAAAGTCATAAAAGTAAAAAACAGTAGTATTTGTCGTATGTTAGCAAGACAATTGAGAATTTATTAATTATACAATTAGTAAGTAACGATGCACGGAACTTCATTGTTTCTCCGACCGCTCATTATATGTTCTGAAATCGTAAAATTACGAAAGAAAAATCAATCGCTTTACAAACGACAACATATAACTCAAATAGGTCATAAAATAATATTCCAAAGCCTCATGAATACGGAGTATAGTGTGCCAAGTCTACCAAGGACTAAATTACATATTTTAAAGTATAATTAATGCACGATTACGAATTTTATTTCCAATAAATCGTATGCATTTAGAAGAAAATATTTGAAAAGCATATCATTCTAATGAGTTGCATGTGGTTTGCCGATGTTGGCCGTTGACAACAATTTTATTAACAATCTTCAGAATGAAACGAATTTTTAAACAATCATCACATCGATCATCCACATCACACTTTTCTAAATGTCCTTGTTTTATTTTCAATTTTAACAACCGTTAAACCCTAAAAGTTTCTTGTAGTTAAAAAAAAACGTATTATTTCACTCATTGTATATCATAGCAAAGACATATGGCATTTACGACAATATATTACGAAAATAGATAAAAAATTATTACGCGATAATCATTTATTTCCATTAATTAATTTCACTGTTTGAGTTGTGTTTATTTTACAAATTCACCATCAACACATATTAACATTTTAAATTAAGTGATTAAAATCTTATATACCCGTGATATATTAAATATTCATTTAATAAGCTTTTATTGTCGAATAAATCATAGCAATTATTATACGGCTTCGGTAATCAAATGTAATTTTAATGATTTATAATTACAATGATCATAACAATTAAACTATTTTATAATAATCGTAATATTAATATGGTGGTCAAGCAATTCTTACCAATTAATTTCTCGCTTTTAGTAGACTTTTTATTCGACTGTTGTTTCTTTTTTTAACCAAATAATTTGAAATTTGAAAAAACAATCGCTATAGTCGTTGTTGTTGTTATTATTACTATTAATATTACTGTTACTATTACTATTACTATTACTATTACTATTACCATTACTATTATATTTATCTTTGTTGGAATGTTATTTTGAATTTGAAAAAGCAGTTAGTATCAATATTAAAATAAAAAAAATTTTCTTTTCTTTTTTATCACGTATTACATAAGAAAGTTAAATATAAAGTTTAAATTTGTTGTCGAATCATACTGCTGAATTAATCTAAAATTATAATGCATTAATAAATAATGGCTGGTTTCAAAACTGTCCTATTAATAGGACACGACACGGATTTTATCATTTAATTTTCTACTTCAACAAATCGTTAATAAACCATTTTTGATGTTCATTCTGTCATGGAAAACCTCATTAATACTCATTGATTACGGTCGAGAGAAACTCATTAGTCATTAGAAACTTCATATAACGTTTGCACGTCACGAAATGCATTGGCACTTCAATAGAATAAATACAATTTCGGTCGATGATTAGCCATAATCGTAATATCTCACACCTCGATTACCGATTTCCCAATCAGCCTTTCATTTACCGTAGAAGCGAAGCTCCTCGAGCTATGCACGCACGCGTGTCTACGCGCAAATAGAAAAAATGAACATTTGTATCGTTTTGCATCGCTGACGCTGCGCCTTCCCAACCAAGTCAAGGTCCTCTGCATAATATGACAGGCTATGACGGTACGGAAGCACGCAAGATGCATTTTCATAATGACATTCCTTCTTGATATTCAACGTAGATCTGGTTCACTTACACTAATCAAGCAAAGCTCGATGTTTCTAATGTATCGCGTGATTGAAAAAAATTCTCTCTCGCTCTTAATAATCAAACTCTGAGTTCATTGACTGATTTGATGAGATTCTTTCGTGTCCTCTGTCACAATTAGATACCAAGTTAAAATATGCATTTATCCTAATTAATTTTTCAGCCCATAAATAAGATTTACACTTTGCTACAATCTCCATTATAAATAGACCAATGAAAATGTCGACGCCTTCCTGGAAATGTCTATTTTTAGAACTTTATTATATTCTTTGGTAATACGGGATTAATGGTATGACTATAAAAAATGTAATCATCCTTTGGAGTTAAAATTTTTTACACGCGGCACTTTATCTTCATTTATAAATAAAGTATTTTTAAAATATTGGCATAGTGATTTCGTATTATTGCATGGATAAGTACTTACGTTAATTTTAGCTTAACTTAGTACTTAAATTCATAAATTAACGAACCGAAGAATCTCGAATTGTTTAAATCTAATAATAATACCCGTTTAATTATGGGCCAAAAGTCTGGACTCCTTTTTATAAAGTTTGCGTGCGCCTAATTGAAACTGAAATTGCCCTTGCGTCTGTTCATCAATTAGCCACGTGTTGAAGGATCAGTAACCGTGTAAAAAGTGAATATTAAGAGTAGTGAGTGGAACCAATTTATTTTATCAACGTATCAATAAAATTATGATACATAAAATATCGTACATTCTGTTTTGCTCGCGATCTCTCTCTCTCTCTTTCTCTCTCTCTCTCTCTCTCTCTCTCTCTCTCTCTCTCTCTCTCTCTCACTCACACACTCTGCTGTCAATCTACTCTTACACGCGTAAAGGCACACATCCACTCCCACACTCGCTTTCTCAAACACACTTCCTATTATTAAATGCATTATTTCAATTCACTGCGTAGATGAAATTAACAACTTTAATATATGTTTCTGTAATATATTAAATATTAGTCATTCGAAGCTGCTTACTCACTCTAAAGTTATTTCAAGTAATTGAAAATTCAATATTATTCCAATAAAGACTTCTGAAACTATTTTTTATGTCATAATTTTTACTCACATTGGGAACAAATTTCTACGTAAAGTCATTTGAACGTTACGTGTATAAATAGCTCCAGTTATAAATTATTATAAATATACGTTGATTGTTTTCTAAAATTTGTTTTATTTTGTTTATCTTTCTTTCACATGAAAATATTCTAAAAAATTGCATTATAATTTTTTTTTTTTTTTTTTTTTTTTTTCTAATAGACATAATCAAATATATTTATCATATCGTTACATAAAAATAAACATTAGATGCTCCTTGTTAATATTGTAATTGTTTTACAACAAATACTTGAACACTCAATTACATCATAGTATGCGTACAAATTCACAAGACATTGTTAAATAAATACACTATAATTGCAACTTTTTTTTTTCAGTTTCTAGCATCGCGATCGACTAGCTAGCATTGTTATTTAATATTTTTCTCAACTTTATGTTGACAAATAATGAAGAAAAAAAATTATATTTATATACCGCAGGAAATCACTTATACAATAATAAAATGGTCAGGAAACCGACATCCGGGATCAAATAAATCCAATAAAGCTCTTATAAATCTTTGAAAATATGCATAAAATTTTCTTCGACATTATTCAATTCGAATGACATATTATATCAAACTTACGTTATTGATTGAAAATTATATAATTTTTCTATTAGTACATCGATAAGGTCTTATTTTTAGCATGTGTCAGACGAGCTAATTTTATGCCTTTAGATAAAATAATCTTTAGAAAAAATGAGCTTTAAATAAGAAATTTGCAAATACATGGGCATCGTATATGCGTGCGAGCGTACACGCGTGCTTGCGCGTTCGTTTTCCTTTAATTTTCCGTTTCTATTTTATGGGTATGATCCATAAATGCAAATACTACGTGCAAACGATCTTTCCTTATTATATCGATTCATCAATACCGAATCGCCTAACACACACACACGCACAATATTCATACATGTCCAATAAAATGTTCATAGGGCTACGTATACGTGCGCAGGTGGGCAGGTTACACCGAAGGGACAAAAACTTAGAAAATGACGATATGCCCGCTAGACTAAATACATTTGTAAATCTGATTTCCATTTGCCTTGAAGATAATTACAGCACTTATTTATTTTATTTTTTTTTTTTGCCCTCGATGGTCTAGTTACGAGAGAATTGTCCGGTTAATGCATTCAAACTGTTATCGTTTAAAAATAAATTCAAAACTCGCCCGAGATAATCGAATAAGCCTTATTATTAGGCCTCTTGCTCTTGAAATAAGTTTATTTTTAATCGTGCTGTCATCGATAAATTTGTTATATAAAAATTCGAATCGTTATGACGGACGCGAGAGCTCGCGCCATTGCCAAAGTCGTCGAAGACGAGGAGCGAATGGAAGCTGAAAATGCTGTGGCTCGCGCATGAAAAGCTCGCTCGAAGCATTGAAAACCACCCACGAACCGTCCATAAACCACCGGCGCCCCATAAAAACCTAGTTCCGGTGAAAAATCCGAGAGAACAGCGGGAAATGTCGTGCGGCCGGCACGCGTTGATCAACTTAAACTCCAGTGTCTCATCTCCCGAGCCCGCGAAAATGGACGTGTCGCGCCCAGATGGTCGACTTCCCCCCCCCCCCAC
>NW_011948415.1:1755091-1813813 GCF_000503995.2 Ceratosolen solmsi marchali
CCAGAGGTCGCCCCCCCCCCCCCCCACGGGTGCGTCAACTCACCATAAATAGTCAGCTCGGGCGGTTTGGGCAGGCACTCGGAGCCCCTACACGCGGTGACGATATTCCCGCGGCGGGTAGACCGCGTCGAGGAGGGCGAGAGCAGCCGGAACAAACGCTGACACCACGAGCAGCAGCACTCGTTGCCCATTGTAGCAGGGGGTCCCGGTGGGCAGCCGGTAGGCTCCCGGTTATCACGATGTCCGCGTGGCCGAGCGGCCGACAGCCGAGCGACTGAAGAGCGCCGATCGATCGGCTCGACGCGTTACTTATTCGGCGCAACCGAGGCGACGATTACGCGTGCCGACGCCGGACGCGGATCTCCGGGCACGCGGGAGAGCCGCGACGTGAACATTTTATTTTCCGTACTTTTAAATTGGAGAGCCACGAACGAGGCCTACGCGCCTAATCGGCCCCGGATGGACAAGTCTCGATCGGGCCTTTTCCTTCCCTCCACGTCGTCTTCATCTACGTCTTACTCTTACGTCGCGCGCTTATCTCGCCGAGGTTTTTCACGCGGCACCTTTAAATGGACATTTACATGATAAAAATTAGAGGCCTTACGTAACGCCATCTTAACGAAATATCAACTCATTTCCTATTGTTCTATGTTTTATTGTTTTTCATTCTGCATCTAGAGCCTTAGCTGTTTTCATGCTTTTCCATTTGGATTTAAAGACACGAAACGCGATGATAATTACATTTTAAAAGCATAATACGAGGCCTACATCATTTACCAATCACAAACATAGAAGCAATAATAATAGATGTTGCGACTGTTGGTATTATTCTCGTATTTATAGAAATAGTAAATCGGTATTCGCTTATAAAATGAATGAGCCTCGTTTCTGTTGCGAACCTATGCCTAATGAATGTTTCGAGTATGTTGGTCGTTAAAGGTACGAATTGTTTAAAATAATTTCAAACCAGTCGTTGTGTTGTATAATAGCAATGTTTACATATTCGTTATGAATAAACGTAATGAATTTTACGAAAAGCAATTGACAAATTGTAACAAGCAAAATTTTGATAATAATTCATGAAAATATCGGAAAAAAAAGTGCACGATTATATTTAAAAGTTAAATGTTTTTGGTGCGAGAGTGAGCTCTACAAACAGACGCGCGCTAATCAATCGAATTAACAAGCGCGAATGTTTTAATCGCTTTTAACACTTTCCTTTGTAATCCAAGACCTCGAGAACTTGATTATACCAAAAGCTTAACGCCTCGGCTTTTCATAAAAAAAAGGCTTTTATTCAACTAAATAAATTATATGTATATATAACAAGAGTATTTAAAGAGTATTTAAGACCATTTAAATAGAGAAGGGATTTTGAGCACTGAAATATGTAAATTATAAAGACATTATAGTTTTGAAAGCCCATTCGAATTACTAACATTAATACATGTATTATATAATCATATACTGCACATTAGAATGCACGATTTATTGAAACGTCAATAACTATGTTACTAGCGGCTGTGTCTATGCATTTCACGACGCCACGTTTATCGAACGAGAGAAATGTCAAAATGTCATTGGTATTCGTCTCGCGTAGCATGAGATCTGCCTGTTAAATAGCGTTATCTCTAAATTCATCTACAATCATACACATTGCCGATAGCCGATCTCTTTCTTCGCACTAACATGCGACTATTAAACATTCAAGCGAATTATGAGGCGAATGAAATAGAAGTCATAATATCAATGAAATAAACACTTTTAAATTTACAATTTATATTTGATTATCTTTTACACATCTCTATATCTACACTTGATAAAGATTTATGAAAGGAGAGAGAGAGAGAGAGAGAGAGAGAGAGAACACGATAATGAACTATAATAGTATGAATTTTAATAGTCGACTTTTTACTTGTGGCTTACACTTTTTTCTTTGCTAATCATACCATACATCAAATTTGTGGATTTTGTATGCTTACCATATCCAATGATATTTGTTAAACGAAAATATATTCATATTTTTTACCTCTCTTACTGCAATGATATCTTCAATCATATAAGTTGAATCGAGTAACCTAAAATGAAAGGAGGCCAAATTTTTCAGTACAATATGTCCTCAGATATACATATATATGTATAATAAGCATCATCGAATCTGTCCTCTCTCTCTCTCTCTCTCTCTCTCTCTCTCTTTATTTACCTCTCACATGCACTTGTTTTTATCTATTCAATTTCGAACTAATGCTTATTAATACACATAGTATTAACTCTACACATTCGTAGTTTTTCATTAAAATTTATAATGAAATTACTAATTTTAATTACATTATTATAATAAATATTATTATATGTGATACATAAAAATAATTATAATCTACAATGCAGACGTTAAATTCATTTTAATTTTTTTTAAACAAAAATAGTTTATAACATTTCAAGATATTTTCTAACTGAGACTTGTAATTATATTATTATTTTATTAAATTAAAAAAGGCCTTCGTAATATATGACAATGCTAATTTTTTGTTTAATCTTTATAATTATTATGTATATTTTTCTATTGTTGAAATGAATTAATTATTATTGGTTACAAAATCTTTCTCGTTTACATTATAATCGTTATAGCACACAAATAAGTGTAGCATAAGTACTAATGTAATTAAGGAAATTCCATCATCATAAATACAACCGTTTGAGAGAAAATCTAATCCGAGACGGAGTTTACATTGGACTGGAATAAAAAATAGTAATAAATACGAATTCAGCATCTATTATGACTCATTGGAAAATAAAGTGTACGTCAAAACATTTATTGGCGATACGTGAGAGTTCAAAAAATAAAGAATATAGAAAATTCGAATTAATAATCGATAGGACCGAATTTGCACAAAAAAATTGAGCATTAATGCAGTAAATTAATAAAGAATATATTAAGTTTTTTAAAATACGTGTTATTCCTATAATTCAAAAGACCTCAATGCTTTAACTACAAATTATGCTTTAAATTTCTAATGCATTTAAGTAACGATAGACTTTGGTAAAAACGTTCTCTTTTTAATTTTTTTCCAACAGTTATACTGAATCCACTGAAAAGTAAAATAACTTTTTTTCTATACATAAATTACGTGCCAATTCTTTAAAGAAATTTTTAGAACGTTCACTGCCACTTGTATATTTAAACTAATTATATACGCCAGTTTTAGTAAATTAATAAATTTCATAATATAATTGTTGTTGTTAAATAAATAAAAAATAAAAAGAATCAAATATCAATCTATTTTTAAAATGTTTAATTCTATTAATTTCTACATTATCTGACACCACTTAACCTTATTATTGTTAACAATTACCTTAATTTTGCTTCTCTATTAATACTTAAAGTCTGAACAAATCAAGCAATTGTGATATGTCATGCAAGGTCAATTCACTTCGTATAAGATTATCAAATTATAAATCCTTAAAACTGTTAAATGTAATAGTCAATGTGTCATTAATGTAAATAGATAATAAGAAAAATTTTCCATTTATTTATGATTGATAATGAAAATATTAAATTTATAATAGGACTAAACTAATTTTAAATAAATACGAATAATTGTTCTTGAACTATGATTTTCATAATATAAAAATAGATTTAAACCTTTGGTAGTTTTACATAACTACCAAAGTTTTATAAGCATTTGACTATTATCAATCTCAAATCACGTCTTACAAATATTTGGAATAATATTATGTGAATAATTTTACAAATGACTATAATAATCATTACGATTTAGCCAAAATTTAATACAATAATATTTATATGCAATTTAAAAAGTTTTTTTATTTTCAATAATTCTATAATAAAAACAATTCTTTCAGAATTATTTCATTGTTTTCAATTATTTGATTCAATATTTATAAAATCAATGTATAATTTGAATTGGCGTACACACCATTAAATTATTTATATAAGACAAATTACTTAAATTCATAACATACATATGCTAAAGCTAAAATTGTTTACAAACAATTAGTAATAATATCAATGTGAAGTAATTATTTCATTATTATTTTTGAAAATTAATAGAAATTGTTACCAATTGTTTGAGCCTTAATTGAAAATATATAAGCTTTACAGATATACTGTGAGAAATAAAAATTTTTATTCGATTAATCTATCCCTCAAGTTCGGTGGCATGAGTTCTTCGGAATCTTTTGAATCGTTATATTCTTTATTATCGGTATCTCGATTATCTTGCAACACAATTACAGATTTTGGTCTGTTTTTCAATTCAACAAATAAATATCTATAATTCCAATGTCCTTGAGAATTCTGTACGATAATTTTTATTGTAATTATACCAACATAGAATCATATTTTTAAAATAATTTTAAATAACCTACCTTGCGTACTTCTAGGTGTACATCGGCTTTTCTATAACTTCCTTGAATGTAAAATTTCATTTTCATATGTTCAACTCCATTTCTTAAGTAAACGAGATTCCTTAAACGATAATTTTAAATATTAATACAGTATGTTTAATTTATATAACATTATTAAAATATTGAAATCTTACTTAACGTGACCTCGTCGTCTTTTTGCAGTTTCTTCTCCGTGAGCTTTAATTGGCGATCCCAAAGCATGGATAATACGGGAATCGCTTATAACTTCATCGACTGCTTTACTATAAACGTAATTTGGGCTGGTACTAGAAAATAATTCTTGAAAGACATAATATATTATAACAGCGGTACTACTTAGTCCAATCACAAAAATACTTAGGTGCCAAGCAAGACTTGTCTTTTTTTTTACTGGAAAATTATAATAAAATCAGAGAAATAATTGTAAAACAATCGATTTAAAAAAAAAAAAGCATAAAATATGAATTTACCTACTTCTATGTAGTCAACTTGTAATTGATTACCGGATTCGCTTTTATTGGACTTAGTTAGAGACTTTTTACTTAAGTACATGAGATGCGAAGACGTAGAAAATGGAAAATATACAATAGCCTTTGATGAAATCATTGGCATGGTATAGGGAAACAGGTGCCTCTGACGAATAATATTTGTAAGTGCTCTTGACATTGCCATTCTATGAAAAATATTATTAGTAAATAATGATGTATTCCTATTAAAATGATAATTTCACTCAATACAAAAATAAGCTAATATATATCGACTAGTATATAGCAGAAAATTATGGTAAATAAAAATGTTTACTAAACGAAAGCTTATCGATTATAAAAATCAAAAATTAAAATGTAGTGTTGACAAAATAAACATATTATTAACGTTAATTACAGCATTATTAAAGTTGAAAAAAGTGACTACCAACACAATATTAAAATACGATCAATTTCGACTGCAACGAACCTAGCGGAGATTAATCTTAAGCTGCTTGAAGCAATAAAACCGTAATTAAGAACGAAGATTATTTCATTCATGTATGTTTACGATCAATTTTCATTATTGCAATAATGAATAAAAAAAAGAAGGAAAATTCTTTGCTTTATAATGAAAATTTTTAATAGATGATCATTAATGAGAAGACATTGTGGATAATAGCATTAGAAGGGACGTGAAAATCTTCATTTTTTAATGAAATATTCATATTTGAACACAATGATATTAATTCATTGTTCGTTTAGTTAGAGTATTAAATAAAAAAGTAAGATAAATGAGATTGCAAGCCAATTCGTTATATATATATATATATATATATATATATTTCTACAGATTTATTTACATAAATGCCTTTCTCTTCCATATTCTCTTCTTCTCGGTCTTCTATGGGCTTCCTACGCGTATACATGGGCTTTAAAAGTATTGCAATTATGGTTGTCTTCGTCACTGGTTTATTGGCAATCTCCTTTATAAGCGCACAAGACATTTTATGAAAATGGCATCATTTTCTGGTACATCATGTTGTAACGATGAAATTTCAAGGATACAATATTCTCGATCTTTTTCTTATTTTTTTTTTTTTTATATACACTTAACACAAAAAGTCTCATAAACATTACAATATATACTTATGATTTTTAATAGTCAATAGAATATATATTATGTCGATTATTCAATTGTACTCTGTATATTAGAAAATAATACAATGTTATATGTGATGCACTAATTAAAAACTTCCATTTTCTTATATAAATATGGATAAAATTGTGCAAGAGCAGTACAAATGTGCGATATTGATGTTTTTAATGTATATTCATCGTTATTAGGATTTTTTAATTTAATATTTACGTATTTAATAAAATAAAATTTATCGTGTTATTCCTATGAGAGTTTTTATATCTAAAATATTATTACAATTCAACCATCAAAATGACGTTTTAATAAAACGATTCAATTTGAGGGGTCAATTGTATTAGTTTTTATAAAAAACAAAAAAATCCCAAGGAGATTTCTGATTATTTTAATTAATTAATATTTAATGAAAATTTCATCGTGTAAATCTTTTAACAGTTTATGGTTTCTAAACGAACTTGAATTTTAAGAATATTAAATATTACATAATAGTATTACATATTTATTAGAATATTGTAAATAACTTGACTAAGTTAAATCCTGTTCAATGTCGATAGTAAGTAAAACTCTTTATTACTCAAATATCTAAAAATAATACTCTTTAATATTTCCACTGCATATTGCTCAACAGAATATATAGAATTTTAGTTTGGAAAATTAAATAAAGTTAATACATTACTGATTCTACATAATTTTTTGTATTTTTTGCATACCTAAATACAAACATTTTTAGAAATTATTTTTTACTTTTAAAAATATACACACGCACACACACGCAGAGAGAGAGAGAGAGAGAGAGAGAGAGAGAGAGAGAGAGAGAGAGCGAGACCATACATAAATCACTGTGTAAAAAACATTCATGGAATATTTCCAATTAATTTGAATATAGATTTAGATTCTAGAATCCAGAATATCATTATAAAATAGTTATACAAATTTATTTATAAACGTATAATTAATCATATAAATTCATTTTTAATATAAAATACTTCCTAATGAATAAATGTTGTAATTAATATTATAAATAAAATTGTAATGAAAATAATTTGTTTTTTTTTTTAATATTCATCTTCACGATATTAATACTATTAAATTTCAGAAGTTTATTTAGTTAATTCCAGACATTACTAAAAATATATGTGAATGTACGTGATTTTTGTTTTCAAACTATAATTTTTGTCAAATTCTTTTTACAATGTATAATAATCAATATAAAGTGAGTTTCTTTTATAATAAATATAAATTAAAAATACATTTAATATAAGATCTAATATATTAACATCAAATGATCATAAATACATGGTGAATAGTATCAAATAATATAAAACGAATAGAAAATATATAAATATGTATTATGTAATTAAATAATTAATACTTCTCCAAACAGATTTATAATTTGTTCGTGAAATTAATTAAAAGATTTAATAACTTAATTAACATCATATAATATTAGTAACATAATAATCGTCCTATACACTTATACGAAAAAAATAATAATATACTTTTAATGAACATATTCTGTTATTTCAATTAAAATGTTTCTGCTTGGAGCTTCTTGAGAAACTTGAATGCCAAATAACACCATATTATTATATTTCTGTATATTATCGTCGAAGATTAATGTTTCATTACATCAATAACTAACTACTCATATAATTCTTTGAATTATAACTAATCGCGCAGCAGACATAAATAATAAATTAAGTAAGTAAAAGCGCTTCGTTGGCTTTTAAGTACGACTAGAAACATAAATATTGCAATAACCGGTAAAAAAAAAAGAAGCATTTATTCGAGATTATAAATACCAGCCCATTACTTTATTTTTTAATCAGCGTTAAAATATTAAAATCACCCTGGGAACTTGATCAAAACAAAAGATCTCACTTTATTGGCCATGGAATAGAAAGAAGATGATATAAGAAAACAGTTATTAAATTCAAGCAAAAGCTCATACAAAACTTGACATTAATAGTAATAGTCATAATAATATTAGTCATCGTGTTATAATTTTAAATAATACGATTGTCTTCTCTTTTTTAACATTGAAATTCGAAAATAAAAAAGTAGATTTCTTTGTGCAACAATTTGTCATGGGCTTACTAATAAATACATATCTAATGTTTCTTTTAAAAATTAGCGGTTTACTGCCGTCGAAATTTAGTTCGACCTTTCTATTTATACTTTTATCACATTTAATAACAACATTACCTTTTCAATTGTGGAAAGTATGTACATCAAGAGATAATACATCATATTTTATGATGAATCTAACTAGTATTATTGGGCAAACATTAGTTTATATAGAATTCTCAATAATGTGGATGAATAGAAGGTAAAGCTTAATTTGTAACATATTAATCAAGCTCATAAATAGTTGAAAGAAATTTGCGATTTTTCAAATAATAAATGTAAATGTTAATTTAAATAGTATTTTTAATATTAAGTTAACTAGTCTGTTACTGCATCTGTTCTCTAATTAACAATCAATCATGTGAATTATACAAATTATTATACAAATTAATTAGCAGAAAATTATTTGAAAAATTCACATGAAATAATAAATATTTTAAATATTTACAATAATATCATAATTATTTAGCTTTATACAATTGTCTAACATTTTTTTTTATTAATAAATGAAAGATAGTAGAAAAAGAATAAATTTAACGAATGATCCTCATAACAAAAGAATAAAATGTTTAAAATAATAATAAAAAAAAAAAAAAAAAAAAAAAAAAAAAATGGTTCCTTAATAAATATATACGATTTCATCGTGAATATTATATTAATGGAAATATATAAAAGTGTAGGATTATAATTGAAATTAAGAAGAAAAAAAAATACTTGTAGTAATGCCTAAATACACCGAGCTTACAATATCAAATAGTATAACTTTAAAAATAATTCATAAAATATAAAGTTCGTGTGTACAATTTGATTTGATATTAATATTTATTTTTTAATATATTATAAATTTATAAAAAGACAATATTTAATCGTATCAGTGATATACAATTCGGTATCCGCTTACAAAATTAAATCTGTCGAGAGTTAAATTAACTGTATTTTTCAATTTTCAACTTGTTAATATATTATACAATTTTTCACACTCGTTTACGACACAAATTACAAATTACAAATATTAATAATAATTATTACAATATTTATATATAAAAAAATCGGTAATATACTAACTAATTCATGAGATGTTTATATGAGACCCAATAGGAGAAGCTATAATTTATAATGATTTATTGTAGACATAAATATATCGTATAATAATATTTAGCATTATAATTAAAAACTCACACATTAATGTAGTTATATTTTATTAGAAGGATCAAAGAATTAGTACAAGAAATAATTGAATATTGGAAAAGAAATGAAAGATCCGAGGATTATGAAAATATTGTTAAAAATTTCAGGATTTATTGTATTGCTGATATAATTGTATATTGTTCCGCTGAACTTATTTATATTATAAATACTTTATCGTTATATCTAAATGCACATGTTGAAGACAGATATTTAATGTATGACTTGCATTATTCATTTAACTATCGTCTTTCTCCATTTTTTGAAATTATTTTCTTAATCCAAATACTTCAATTCACAACGTTGATCATTCTCGATTTATTAATAAAAGCTCTTCTCGTTGCTTATGTAAGAAAGATTAATTTATATTCACATTATATCTACGTCTATCTGTCACTTGATGTATTATATTCTTTTTGATATTTTTATTAGACTTCGTATGTTTCAGTTCGTATCAATCGCCTAAAATTTTACATAAAACAATATTCTAACAATGTTATTAAAGAGCGTGAAATAAACAATAATGTTACATCAACAATTTTGAAACTTATTATAAAAGAACACCAGCATATTTTGAAACTAGTTCAACAAATTGACGATATTTATAATTTGATTGGACTATTTCGATTTGGATTCAGTCATATTGCCATCGGCGTATCAGGCTTTACAATAATTATAGTAAACTACGGTTAAAATAATATATAATATGCAAACTCCTCAAATATAAAGTGAAATATTTTAAAAATCATTTCAGGCAACAACATATCCAGTATATATAATGAAATGTGTAATTACTATCATTATACTTACTATACAAGCTTTATCACTTTGCATCACCGGACAACAGCTTTGCAACGAAGTATTTACAAATATTTACTTTCAGTTTTAGAGAATATTCATTAATTATTTTGAAATTATTTTAATATATTATTTGAAGTTAATCAATTGATATATATATATATATGTATATATATATATATATATATATATTTCGTATATTTTAAGGGCGATTCGATCATTGATATGCTGTACAATTGTATTTGGTACAATAATAGCAAGATGAAGGAAATCAAAATGTTATCGTTCTTAATCTTAAAATCACAAATTCCATTAATAATAAGTGCTGGATATATATTTAAATTTTCCATAAAAAATTTCGTTCAGGTAATATTTTAATATTCTCTAATATTCTCTAATATACATAACTTTTATTCACAATATTGAATAAAGATTAAAAAATTAATTATATAAATTAATGGTATAAAATTAATTAATATAAAAATAATTATATATATATATATATATATATATATATATATATATATATATATATATAAACATTGGTTTCTTCCGTTCAAAGTGAATATGAAAAATATTACATAAATTTACACAATTAAACCTCTATAAAAATTTTCCATTTCACGCTTATAATCGATGAAGCAAGATCGTTTTGAATTAAAATTGAAATAAGATAAATAATTATTACAATTTTAATACAAATATAAAAAATGATATTTATTTTAAGTATTAAATGTTTAGTATTAATCCTAATATTAAATATTAAAATATATTTTTCGATAATATTAGTTTAAAGTAAAAATTAGTTAATTATATATTCACATAATGTTGAAACAATAAAATATTGTTTTAATAATATGAAGATAAATAATAGATATTATAAAAAAAAAAATTCTAATCATATATGTGATATTTGAACATAATGACTATTATAAATTGAATTTTATTAAAAAAAAAATCATAATTTCACGCATCAATTTTATTGCAGAGCAGAAAAATCTATTGAAACAACTTCTGTCATAATATATATTATAAACAAAAATTTTGAAGTATAATAAATTGCATTATGTATTTAGTCTTCCTAATGCAGTTTCACATAAGTCATTAAAAATTAAATTATAACTTTTCATTTTAGTAAATTTAGTAAATTAATTTATTTCTAATCATAATGTAGTTTGTTATTAAAAATAAATGAAATTGACTTATGAGGCAAATTTAAAAGGTTTTATGATAAATATAAATATTTAATTTTATTGCAAAATAGTTTCAACAAATTGATATTTTTTCCAAAAAAATTTGTTAGAAGAAGTACGTTGTACTTTATGTACTTCCTGCATCGTAACACAACTATAAACTTATTAAAATTTTTAGTTTATCAAATAATATTTACATTTTAATTTTATTGTTTGAATATAAAAATATGCCCCCTACGCGAATTTTTTTTTAGTGAGTAAATGATCGTTATACAGCGTATAAAGCCTTATTTTCAAAAATTCATTTACGATGTATAGATTATAGTACTTTTCCAAATAATAATGATGGAAATATCTTGTTCACTTATATCTAATACCATAATCCTATTTACATGAAATTCTAATTTTAGCTATTAGGAAGGCATATCTTCCATTTCGCTCTTATATAATACTATACTATACTATATTTCACTGATGCATTATTATATCGGTGAAACGTGAATATTATTTAATAAAGCGTTTAATAATAGTTTAAATATATATATGTTTAGATCAATTTTTATAATAAAAAGTATTCTTACCTTTAAATTCTTATACTTATCGATATACAAATTTATTTCATATTTTAAATTTCTTAAATTTTGTATTATTAATTTTATAATAATAAACAATTATTATATCATTAATATAAAATAAAATTTGATAATTAATATTCTTAATGATATTAATGAAATGATGTAAAGAATATTTGATTATATAGTATATAATATGATATTTTGTAGAAATCAATTTAAAAAATTCAAGCTTCTATTATGAAAAATATAAATTTTTATTAAAATTTAAACTCACAATATTTACTGATTATTATAAATTATTACACATTCGATAATAGTTGACATTTGTAAAAGATTTTTCTTAATTGAATTTATAAACAAATATTTTATATTCTCTTACTCTATTCAACCGTTAGCATGAATTTGTAATGTTCACTTATATTATTGAAACCATAATTGTTAAATCTTGAAAATATTTGTAATACTATAAAATGATAATTATTGTAAATTTTTATACTCTAAAAAATGATCTAAATGAAAATAAATCCAGAAATATTTAAATAAATTATTTATTTTCAGATCTTAAAAACGGCATTTTCATTATTATCAGTTCTTCGAGCTGTATATAGATAAAATAATAATTTGGCAATTTCTATTGTACACTTCTTAATAATTATGTAATAAATTATTAGAATTTTGCATGAAAATCCGAAGGTGTAATAGATATATTTCTAATTTTTTTTTTATGAATTTATTTATGTATATATATATATATATATATAAATATATATATATTTATATATATATATATATATATATATAAATATATATATATTTATATATACATAGAGATGCAGAATATTGGTAAGAATTATTCAACAAATTATAATGGCATCTTACAGTTATTATAAATTATTAGTCATAAGAAATAAAGCATAAACAAGCAATATGTTGGTAATAATTATAATTGAAATATCTAAATATTGATTGAGAAACAAGATTATTGATTAATCAAATATATGATTTTAAAATATCTATTAATAGATAACAATTTCAATAATAAGTATTACTTGAATAAAGAAGTAATGGTTAAAACATACGTATGAAATTATTTTGAATATTTTTACACTGAAAAAAGTATTTAATATTGTTTTTTGTTGTTGATTTTTTAACAAATAGATTAGATATTCCACTTGTTTGTCAAAATTCATTGAAACATGCCCATATAATAAACTAATTGAATAAATACTTTGTTAATTCGATCCAAGCTATTCTGTATTTATATTTCTTCTACATATTATTATTATGTTACAATAACTTTTTTAAAATAACAGAAATATTATTAAAAAATAATATTATTTAATGCATAAAAATATATTTAAATTAATTTATTAATTAAAACTTTGGTTAACTTAATACTAAATTATTATTGTTTACATATAATAAATAAATTATATCGATTGTTATCTAAATAGAACAAATTCTTGGATTTGTATAATATTTCTAAATTTGAGATTTTAGGAAAAAATAATGTTAATCATATTCAATATATTATTGATTATTACAAGCCATTTTAAAATTTAATATCTTACAATAAATTTTATAATTTAATCTACGATTAATCATGAAACCTGGTTAACGCTATGAAAAAAAGTTCTATTCTATTCTAAAAAGTTTTTTTTAGAATTGTAAATTATCTATGTAGTTTTAATTTGAAAATTTCAAGTGAAACTGGAAAATTACATTTATATATATATATATATATATATATATATATATATATATATATATATTTTTTTTTTATTATTTATATAATGGTACGGTATGTACAATAGTATAGAAATTATAATAATACAGTATGCATTAGTTTCAATCAATTAACGAATTGTATGAAAATTTCGAAATTATTAGATTGAATTATTATATTAAATCAATTATTGATCTATTCAGCTAATAATATCAAGTTTTTATAATTTACCAAATACAATCAGCATCAGCTGTTCCTGAAATGGCTCTTAAATAATTAACGTTACAATAAATTTTTTTATCTCTCCATTCATTCGATTAGTTCTTCCAATTACTAAGATGATTCGATTTTTAATATATTTATTGAAAGTGTATTGATTAAATTTAATAGATATATTCATAATGTATTCTATTTGATATAATACTTTACGTATTTACGTAAGAATTTATAAAAAAAATAATTACAATCGTGAAAAAGCAACGACAGATTTTTATAGTTGCAACAAAGAGTTTTTGTTCACCATCCAACGCGAAAAACTAATACATTAACGATAATATAATGAATAATATTAGTACTATTATTTAGTATAGTGTTATGATGATATTATGATAAATATTATGTCAGTTTCGTTTCAATATTGCTTTTCATTGTTATGGAATCGAGAGCTACTAATCAAGAGTAAAAACTACATTTTTTCGCGGCTATTTTATTATTTATAGTTGGTGAAGCTTTTTTTTTTTTTATACATTACAACGCCACTATAATCAAGTACATATAAATATATTTTAGAATAGAGACTTGTTCTTCATCGGCATTCGCTTAAAAAATAAAAAATTCAAAATTTGTTTGACATACTACGTAAAAAATATGACAATTTTTATAAAAAAAAAAAAAAAATTAATAAAGTGCCTTGTATTGTGTTATTACGATTTATCAGCTTAAAAGATTTGCGTACGTATATAGTATGAGAAATTAATTTACTTACTTAAAACTCTTTCGAATCAAAAATATCTTCAAGATGAAAATAAATATGTTTGCGTGAACAATATTTTTGAACAACGAACAATGTTTTGGTCGACGAAGAGAAAATCTACACGTACCATTACTGACTGAGTACTAAATAAGTTTCACACGACATCACTGACTCGGGCCATAAAACAGATTTTAATCAGCTGACAGTATATTAAACCAAATTTGCAAGTATCATAATTTGGAAGTAGAGTGACAATTATACAATATTCTTCGGTTACGATGTAAGCCAAATCTATAAAATATTTATAATGTATCAAGAGCACAAACAATGGATACCAATGAAACGGCAAAAGTTAAAAATAAAGCTAAAAATTATTTATGTATAATGAGTCTGGGAGAACAAAGTAAGTTCATTGATTCTATGCGGGGATTGATAAAGTGATAGTTTAGCTGTAAAAAATTTAAGACAATTATGAATTGAGAGTTAAAATATGCGTTATGTGTGATACAATTTAATATATATCATAACTCATAAAGATTACTTTGATTTTATTTAACTATAGTTAAGTAAAAAAAATTGTCAATCACTTTTGATGCCGCTATAGTTCACTTTTATATTCAACATGTTGGAGACTTATGAGGAATTGACGATTAAAAATGTTGCCGGATGGATAGCCTCTGCAGCTATGGTTTTTGGAGGCATTATACCATTCGTTCCACAATATAAAAAAATAAAACAAAAAGAGGATATCGAAGGTTTTTCACTATACGTTTGTCTTACATTGCTAATTGCAAACACTTTGCGTATACTCTTCTGGTATTATATCTTTTTCATTTAAATGAATAAACTTTAATACCATAATATTATAATGACAATATTTTCTAAGGTTTGGAAGACACTTTGAATTGCCACTATTAATTCAAAGTATTCTCATGATAGCCACTATGCTTTTCATGATCAGAATTTGTATTAACATAAAGAATAAGCATCAACTGATAAAACAAAAGGATCGCATATTTACAGGTATATATTTCACACACACACGCGCGCGCGCGCGCGCACACACACACACACACACACACACACATATATAAATATATAATCTTTGGATGTTCAATGTTCTATTTCCTCTATTTTAATATACTACTTATTTAAATACTTGTATGCGTTTTCTTTTCAATGAATTTAAATAGATTTCGAATCAAAATTCTTTTGGAAGTGGACAGATTTTCAATCATATGTAGATTTCATGCTGCTTTTTGCATTTGCTGGAGCTGTGATGATGTATCTTTTGATAGATGTTCCAATATTCGTAGAATTAATTGGACTATTTGCTTTATTAACGGAAGCGATGCTAGGGCTACCACAATTTATTAGAAATTTTTCTAATAAATCAACGGAAGGAATGAGGTATAGTAAAATGTAAAATGTAGAATAATGTAACAAAGACCTTATACCGAATCAAAATAAGAGCACTGTTCATTGTATTATAGTATTGCAATGGTAATGATGTGGACCATAGGAGATATATTTAAAACTTTGTATTTTATACAACAAAATGCACCAGTCCAATTTGAATTGTGTGGAGGACTTCAAATTCTAATAGATTTGGCAATACTTTTCCAAGTACAGTTTTATAAAAATAATACAGTATTGATAAGGCCAATTGCTAGAATAGATTAAAATTTTATTTTATTTACATGGTAAAAATAAAGATTTTTCACAAATAATTTATAAATTTATAAAATTCAATTTATTCTTTAAAAACTATTATATTAAGGTAGTAGTGAAAAGTAAAATTAATCAAACAATATAGAATATTTAAGAAATATATTTTTTATTTTAATATAGTACTTTATTTGACTAACATTAAATTTTTAATGTATTTCACAGTGTCTCATATTGTTCCAATTTAATAGTTTTACGTGTTATAGGAATCATTATTTAATACTGAGCTAAGAGAGTGTATCTATCTATCTATTGATTATATTTTTGTATAAACTTGATTGCATTATCTTTTATAGATTTCATTTCAAGTTGAGAGATATATTCTTTTATAATCGCTAAACCAAGAAAATTTTTATTAATTATAATAGTATTTTTATCCTCTATATAATTAATTGTTTTATTTGTACCTGAAGAACTTTCTAGTCTGAAATAAGAAATGCAAACATTTATAAACATTGATTTATAAATCTAACCATTGATTAATATTATTAATGCTTACTTCATATTTCATTGTATGTATAAAAAAAAATTATTACTTATAATATAAATATCACGTCAATTTGAGTTTTTCTTCCTGTGCCAACAATTGATTTTTTATCTTTTGTAAAAGCTCCTTTTTTACCACGTCTGGAACTCTACTTCTTGCTCTACTCGTTACCATGGCTAAGAGTGCATCGTACGTTATGTCTTGACCATTTTCTTTAATGATTTCTTTACAAATAAGTTTCACTTCATCCCTCCATCCACATTCAACTAATCTGCGTCTTAACAATTCTTTCAAACTATAAGAAATTTATCTATAAATCTTAAATGCATCTTATAATTCTTATAATATGCATAATTATTCAGTAATTAAAATTCAATGTAAATTAATAAATATAAAATGAAAAAAGAAAAAATTTCAAATCCATACACCCATTATATTTTTTTACATATAGAAATAATAGTATATCTATAATTTTAATAAGAAATACTCACCCGTCTCGATCACCAGCTTTCACTAACGTTTGATGTGGCGATGTTTTCATTTCAAAAATAATCGTCAACCCTTAATATCAAAACAATAAATAACAATTCGTTCGAGTGACTGGAACCCCGGTATATTATAATTTTGAATTTTAGGTTATAGCTTATAGTGTAATTGAAGTAATACTGAAAAAGACCAATTAACCAATAGGTGCAGTAAAAACTATTTATCAAGTTGAACAATAAGCAATGATTAAGTTTTCGTAACAAATTATGTTCTTACATTGATCAATCTTGAATTTTTCCCTTCATTAAATTCATTCGTTTGAATTGATATTGATAAATATACTCTTCCGATAAATGTACTTCAATTGAGATGGAATTGCCTTGTCTTCATTTTATCTTTTCGTTCGTATCATCGAAAATTTCAGCAGCGCATACAATTTTACTTGTGTCGTTAATAATGATTATAAAGAAAAAAAAAGTAAAAATATACCAATAGAAATTAACACATCCTTTTTCCCATACTATTTGATTTTCGTTCAATATATCTTGGGAAAATCATTTGTAAAATAAACTTACATTTTAGTTATTGATTTGTCGTTTTATATTTGTTGTAAAATGAATTCTTTCTTTTATCAAAAATAATAAATTTCTAATAAGAAGAACGAATAAAATGGTCTTGTTACTTGAATTATTGAAATAAATTTTTTCTTACATTTGCACAATATTTGTTTACTATGTATAATAATTTATGTTAAAATAATAAATACCATTAAGAAGTACAAAATAAATTCTTTTTGAATAATAATTAAGGATTTGAGACTTTAGAATTAAATATTTATAGAAATATGTGATGCGATGATTGGCAAATATGAATTATGGCCTAAAGTAAATATTTAATAAATATCGTATCGAATCAACTGTACTTATATTTCTAAACATTTTGTAATAAAAAATTATTTATTTATTTATGTATATTTTTTGTTTTTGTTTCATTTCTCCGATATTTAATTGATATTTAAGCTAGCTACAACTGCATTTTATTGATATCGAGGATCTTTAAGAAAATAGTAGTTTCTAATTAACTTAAAATGCTATTTTAGAAACATTTGTAAGAAAAGAAGTCCAACGTTATTGATTAAATTTCTTAAAACGCACATTGACTGGATTAATTATATTGTTGATGCAACCAATCCTACGTAGGCTTATATACGTTAAATAATTAATATATAATTATAAACAAAAACAAAACAAAACAAAACAAAAAAAAAACCACCAATATACCCATTGTGTTGATAATTACTTCTTTTCGTATTCGACTAATTGTCCAAATTCCTTCCTAAATGGCTTATGAACAAAATCAAAAATTATTTTATCTCCTATGAAGCAAGTGCTTTACTAATTAGCGAAAAACATTAGCATATCGCTAATAAATAGTTTGCGAGAATATTCTATAATTCTAATGGCTTCTTAATACAAAAGTAATATATCTATTCATCTTTACATTGACATCTACAATATCTATTATCTGCGAGATACTTTCGTGCTTTCTTTCATGTTTACGGAATCGCTTTGTGTACAACTTTCTGCTTTTATTGTGCAGCTTATGCGCGTGCGCGTGCACGTACAAATTTACAATTTTTACAATCTCACAATCGTCATCTGTTTACGCATACCTGACAAACAATGCACTTGTATGCGAGTATGGGGCAGTAGATAATTGTTAACAGCGATGACAAATGGTCCAGAAACAATAGGCATGTAATAGAATTTGAAAATGATTTCGAAGAGAAAATCGTGAATTGCCATAGAATTTAATAATAATTTTTGGAGTCGCTCCACAGTTTGATGCTTATGATTGCGTAAATAAATAGATTATTGTTTTGCATTATGGGCACCGAGGATGATGTGTGTTGGTATCATGGAAATATGTCAAGGGAGGATGCAGAAAAATTGCTTCAAGAAGGTCAGCGATACCTTTGGAAATGTTTTATAAAATTTAGAAAGCTGCAATTTCAGCTGACTGGTTGATTAATTAATAATTGTGCTTTTAGATGGTAAAGAATATGGCACTTTCCTTGTAAGAGAAAGCGGCTCTTCCCTGGGTGATTATGTTCTTTCGGTATTGTATGACGATGAAGTTGTGCATTATCAAATTCGAAAACACGGGGAAGATGCATTTTTTTCTATAGGTAGATATTTCATTCGAATGTGATAATTCATAATATGACAAATTGATCGATCCATGAAAGAATTTATTATTATTAATACTTACACTAGTATTGGTGAATTATAATTTATAATTAATTATTTGCATTTAGATGATGAAACCACTATACATGGTTTAGACACGCTTATCGAATATTACCAGGAGGAAAATCGTGGACTCGTTTCAAAATTAAGAAAACCTTGTAAAGGCTTACAGCCACCGCATGACACAAGAAGACACGGAAGGATGAATTTATTGCACAGAGCTACGATTCAAGTAGATAATGCTTTTATAAATGTTTTATAAACGACTTAATTGTATTAATTGTGTTAATCTAATTGATTAACAACTTTCAGAGAAATTATACAATAGTGTCAGAATTATTGAAATGTGGTTACAGAAGTTTAGATGCTAAGGACGAGGCCGGTCAAACAGCGGTGCATCTGGCTGCTAAAGGCGGCGCGGATGAAATTTTAAATAAGCTTATTCAAAGTAACGCCAGTGTTAATTGTAGAGATACGGCAGGATATACACCCTTGCACGTAAGCTTATTTACATAAACTATAATACAATAAGTACAATTCTATTAAATATAAATAAATTTCTGTTTTTCTAAATAAGCTTAAAATAAGAGGATAATTGTGTAGCAGGTAAAATTAGTAACTAAATTTAAACGACGTTAAACTGCTTTTAGAATTAATCGAATGAGTAGCGCTATATTTTTCATTATTAAGTCAAATCTTTTTGTGCAAAATTAGTCTTATTCTTTGCAAAAGTCTATGTCTGAATGCAAATGTATTCTCATAAGTTTTTAATATATCGTTTATATAATTTAATTCGTGACATTTAGTATGCTTGCCAAAGTAATCTTCCAAATACAGTTGAAATATTAATTGCCGGAGGTGCCAATATTCAAGCTCGCCATACAGAAACAGGTAAATAGCTCCCCTCGTTGTTGTTTGTATTTAAAATTTTATTTTTATTTCTATTTTCATTACACAGTATAATTATTATACAAGTGATTGCTTTCCATCAGGAATGGTGCCGTTACATATAGCAGCAACTAAAGGTCATCAGGAGGTAATTGAAATATTACTCTCTGCAAACGCACCTTCAAACCCTCGATCATTATTCGACGATGTGCCAGCCGACTGTGCAAAACGAAACGGCCATTTGGAGTGCGAACGAATTCTACGTAAGATAATTCTAATTTCAATAAAAAAATAATTGTGTTAATTTCACTCCTAATTGTGTTGGTTTTAAAAATATATTATAGGTAATTATAGTAAATCAACGAAGGAAAAATTAAGTAATTGGTACCATGGGACGTTGGATAGAATGGAGGCAATTAATCTTTTGCATAAAAATGGGGATCTGGATGGATCGTTTTTAGTTCGCCTTAGTGAAAGACACGATGGGATTCGCGTGCTCACTGTCATGTACAATAAGCAAACCTATCATTTCCAAATACAAAAGCGGGTATATTATTATTGGAAATATTTAAATAAGTTGTCGTATGAGTTTTATAATTTACTAATTTGTCAACTATATTTATGAATGTAGAGAAATTTTTTATTTATCGATAATGGACCATACCTTCCTTCGTTAGAACATGTGATAGAGCATTATCGATGTATGCCGGATGGACTTCCAGGACCATTAATTCATCCAATAGTACCTGTACCTAAGCCACCGATTCCTGAAATGCCCCCATCTATATTTAATGGCGTAAGCATTTGATATATTTGTAAATAGAGATTTTATTAAATGACAAAGTAATGATAATTTACCTTATTCTAAAAGGATACCCTTAGGAAAAAGAAAAATTCAAATTCCAAAAATTTTTCTGATCCGTTGGAAATGCCATATCTACATCCAAGCAGTTCAAATAAAATAGATAATAATTCTGTTAACAATCATATGAATGATAATGATTTACACAGCGCTGTGCCTGCAATTGTTGAAAACGACAATGACTCGGTACCCACAAAACAAGGTAAGCATCGACACGATACAAGCACCTTCCATTAACATCTTAAAGGATTGTTAAATTGAAATAGTATTACAAAGAACAATGTATTTTTATTAGTATTCATACCGGGGGAAAATATAATTCTTGGAGAAGTATTAGGTGAAGGAGAGTTTGGAGCCGTCTACGAAGGACTTTATGATTCACCATCCGGTACTCAAGAGCCTGTAGCGATAAAAATGTTACACGACACACACAATGCTGCTACTCGTGAAGAATTTTTAAGAGAAGCGCGTTTAATGATGACATTTAATCATCATTGTATTGTTAAATTAATTGGATTCTCGGAAGGTCCACCATTGTTAATGGTATTGGCATATACAAACAGAATATACATATAAATATTATTTTCCAACTATTTGCAAAAATATTCTCCATTTTTTAGGTACAAGAGTTAGTATCACTTGGCTCTATGTTAGCATACCTTTTAGAATTTCCAGACAGAATAAGTCCAAATTACGAGCTTAAAATTTGGGCTTCACAAATTGCTTGTGGTAAGAGCACATAATTATTTGAGAATTTCATGTATAACATTATGCGAACGATTTGAAATGTGTTGAACAGGTATGAAGTATTTAGAAGAGATAAGACTTGTTCATCGAGACTTGGCTGCGCGAAATATTTTGCTAACTTCGAGACATCAAGCTAAAATAAGCGACTTTGGTCTTTCAAGAACATTCGGCTCAAATGATTATTACAAAGCTACGGCAGGAGGAAAATGGCCCATAAAATGGTTTTTATAATCATCGATACAGCTAATACATTGTGTTTAATAATCTATTATAATTAATTGTACTTTAAGGTATGCTCCTGAATCTTATAATTTTGGAACGTTTTCACATGCTAGTGATGTGTGGAGCTACGGAATAACATTGTGGGAAATGTTTTCTTACGGAGAGCAGCCATATGGAAGTAGGCGTGGTACAGAAGTAAATATACCATAATATCTAATTTATAATGCATATTTAAACAAAATAACATTCTTACGCAATTTCTCTTATTCTTATTTTATGTGTAATAAATTAGTAATAATTTAAATCTCAATTTTATGTATATATTTTTAAATATTATTGTATGTTAATTGCTTTTGTCGTTAATAGGTGATAGATCTCGTTGAAAAGGGTGAAAGACTCAATCAGCCAGAAAAATGTCCAAATCATGTATATCAAGTTATGCAAAAATGTTGGTCATATTCTCCATCAGATCGCCCTACTTTTCAAGAATTGCTCGATATTTTCAGCAGTGATCCGGAGTACGCCAATATCAGAGAACTTATAACAGCTATCGATATTAGCTGATAATAATATAATTATTATAATTGTTGTATCATTTTTTTACAGGTGTGTCAAAACAAAAGAAAAGAAATCCAAACAAAAACAAAAACAAAAAAAACTATTTTCACATTGTACTGATTAAACTTATACGCTTTGAAATTTTATATATTATTAAGAATTTTTGTAAGCAATTTATAACATATTTAAAACGTTTAAATATATTTTATAACGAACATTGTACGATATGCTTTCATGAAACAACAAATTTTTAAATTGTTTTTTTTTATATGAATATTATATAGGAAATAAAAATACCGTTTTTCAATAATGACGTTTTATAATTTGGAATTTAATCACTTTTTCTTACAAAATTATAAAATATTGATTTTCATAAAAACCATACGACTCATCATCAAATAGAAAATTAATGTCAATGATTTTTTGCTCGTAATATAATTGTAAATAAAGACGTAATTATCATGAGATTATTATAGAATTGAATTTAATTGTTATACGGATTTCATGGACTATTACTAATAATATAATGAAATTTTTTTGTATATTTGTATAGTACATTATTTAGTACATTAGTTGTAATTAATTGTATAGTACAACTTACTAATAGCATAATGAAATTAAAAACGCTTTAATACCTAAGTTTTCGCGATAAAAATTTGTCTAAACTATTTTTAGAACATGTGACTTACGTGTTAATATAAAGTTAATTATACAAATAATCGTTTAAGACCTCAGAAATTTTTTATATATAATAAATTAAAAGTTTCAAATAGACGGATATTACGGTTAAAAGTATAAAGGAATTATTTCAATTGTTTTATACATGAAATGAATTAAAACTTATCATCGTGTGTGTGTGTGTGTGTGTGTAATTATGTTAAAAAAAATTACAGTAAAATCTTTCAAATATCCTTCTTGTTTATCTGTAAATATATTTTTCTAGTTATCAGATTTAAAATTAGCAGTTGAATTTCACTGTTCAAAAATTTTCAACTTTAGTTAAATGAAAGAAAATTGGCTCAAAAATTTTGCAAAAAATATTCGCATGATTGGATTTAATTTTATTTATTTATTTATTTTTTTTTTTTCATCTACTTTGACTAATTCATTTCATATATTTTTTCATTATTAAACTAAAGAAATATAATTATATTTATATTAGAAACTAAATACGATTTCATGAAGATGAAACCTAATGTTGTTTTTTGTATTCAAGTTTAAATAAAATTTACACTAAATTGATTCGTTTCTAATTTTTTGTATCTAACGAAGAATTTTCATTTTTTAGATATTTCATTTTATAATAAATTAATTTCGATATATGTAATAATGTGATTTTTATGAATTGAAAATAATTTTATTTTGAAATAGAACATTTACGACGTGTAAGCTACATTTTTTATTACTTTACATTTATTAATAATATATCAATATTTACATATTTAACGTGTATATGAAATACATATAGACACTCTATATAAGTACAGAAATGATAAAAAAAATTGCATTTTTATATATGAAAATAAAAATAATAACGAAAAAATACCTTTATTTTGTATTGTCTGGATTTGCAGTTATATCAGCAATTGTATGTGATGTAATGTTTATATTCCATTTGATCGTCAAATTCGTAGTTAATATAATTGGTAATTGGAATATATAAAGAAATTTTAAAGTGTACGATTACAGTAAACTACCAATAAATACCATTCAGGGATAATTAAACTTCTTTATTTATGTTTTATTTCCATACAAAAAATTACGATACACGCAAGTTTTGCATCGCAAAGGAATAGCTTTTTCGGCTTATATATATAAATTACACTTGCATTTAAAAGTAGAAAATAACGAGAAACATAATAAATAATAACGGAGACCAACTCTATGTACAGAACATTAAATCCCCAATTACATCATCCCTGCGAGGAATTAATTGACCGACGTTTGATCCCGCTGGATCAACTAATTTATTAGCCCCCAGCTTGCATAAGCCTTCAAGAGAAATTCTCGTCTTAAATGTATATTTCGCACACATATATGAATAGAAAGAAACTAAAGGAAAATCTTGGAATAAAATGTCAAAGAACCTATTTTTATTTTTATTTTTTTCTCTATAAACTGTTGCTTCCTTAAGATTGTTTACTAATTAAACGAAAAAATTCTCGCTCGTACTTATTTCTTATATACATATATGTGCTTACGAAGCAACAATGAAACTAATGAATCATTTCATAATTTTATTTTTTATACTTTGTTTTTCTCGTTAACTCTGCATTTTACTATTTTATTCTCACTCGCGTATATAATTTATATTTGTTCGCATGCATTCACGCACGCATGCATGCGTGCATACATATACAATTACAGAGATGTACATATTATATATATATATTTCTTTTCTTTTCTAAATCTCTTCCCAAGTTTAATTTTAAAAAGCGCTTTTCTACTTTATTATCATATAAACATAGCATAAACATTTCACTCCTTTTATTTCGCTTCCGTTTCTATTTTTAATTTTTTTTTTTTTAAATTTTTTTTTATTTATTTTTGTTGTTGTTGTCATCCTTCCCTATTCTTTATCTTTATAATAATTACCAAATTGTACAACGCTTCATCTCGAGTGAAATATTTTATCAAGTTTGCAAAAATTATGAACTTGTTTTGCCATCCATCCTATTGTTATGATCGAATGGTAATTGTGAAATTTCCATACATGAATGATTGATCATTTACATCTCATAATAACCGATAATAATTCTTTCGAGATTTCAAAATTGCAAAGAAATGCAAAATAAAATTTACTGCTAATTATACAAAATTCGAAAATAATGTTGTGCACGTTGTTCCTTCACACTTGAATTTCGAGGCCTAAACATTTTTCCATTTATAACGAACTAAATATTAGTAAGGGATTAGTAAACGGAAAAAATTTTTAACATCCCAATTAATGTTTAGAAAAAGTACAACTTTATATCTTGTTGTACACATTTTTTTTTTCTTTTTGTACATTTTGTTCTTTTAAAATAAAATATTTTGACGAAATCTGATAAAATTTACAATAAATTTTAAACAAATTTCAAACAAATGAATCTCCTATCAACAAAATTCTTCATTAGCCATTTATTAAATCGATGATTGGCGGGCGCACAAATATTTACAACAAATTTCTTTTAATATCCAGTCACATTTAACATTAATTAATTTCTCCTTTACTAACCATTTTAATAAAATTTGTAACATTGAAATTAAATGTATTAGTATACTAACATAAAAATATAGCTCCAACTATAATTTGTATGCCAATCAATCGTGTGTGTGTGTGTGTGTGTGTGTGTGTGTGTGTATATAAATTAAAATTAAAGAGAAAATTACCGTTAAAAATATCGCTTTTATATTTTAAAATTTGTTCAATTAATTAAGCTCCTATATTTCTTGAATGAACAATAAAAACATACGCTAATAAACATCGGAACGATTAACAATTTATTAAATTCAATTATAAATCGGCCAATTTAACAAATGAATCGTCGAACGCATCGAAACTTAACGAATGGCGCATTATCGAGCTCCAATGGCGGATTTGAAAAATTTCGACGGTCGTTAATCCAAGGCAAAAATAGGTTCATTCCTTAGAATCGTCAAGGTGGCAGTACAAGATTGAGAACGTCGACTGTCCTATTAGCAACGGTTTATCACCAACGACCAAAAGTGAACTAGAAAGACAAAAACGAAGAGAGTGGTAACGCAGAAAAGGGTTTGTAAGGATGTAAAATAGAGAGAGAGGGGGGGAGAGGGGTTTTGCATATGTGCATAAGAGCAACGATGTTGGGGGAGGGGGGTCGCATAAAAAGACACGAAGAACAAATTAAAATAAAGATAAAAGGGACGCGGCCAAGACGTGGCGAGCACGATCATGGTCGAACGAGAAGGAGGAGCAAGAGGATGATGAGGAGAGGAGCGTCAATTCGTTGGCATTCGTCCTCTAGGTCGCTTTCCGATCGCTTGGTAGCTTCAACAAATGGATGGGCTGACGGCGACGGACAGTGTCTCGTCCGTCAATGGCTTTCGTCGCAGCGAAGTGAAAGAAGTGAAATGATAAGGTACGATGATGACGCGAGCCCTCGCCAGGGCCGCGCTATCAAACCTGCCCCCCGACGTCCGCCTGATATCTGAGGGTGAGATATTCCGCGGCCTCGGTCATGTGACTGATGCTGCGATGCAAACCACGTAAGTGGCGTCTGAAGTTCTCGGCAGCGAGGTTGGCAAGCCGGTCACTGGGCTCCTCGCTCTCGAGACCAGAGTCATTCTCGATACCGGTGTCCGAATCCGAATCCGAGGCGGAGCTGCTCAAGACCAACGACGAAGCCGACTGGAGGCTTTGCATCGAAGTCGTCGAGGGGCACCTCGCATGACCGAGGCGCGCGTGTTCCATCGCCGCGACCTGAACCTTGGCGCGCTGAGGCTCCTGTTCCTACGCAAAATACAAAGTGACCTTATGTTATTACAATGTAACGTTATGATATTTCCCGTTCCCTCCCCTCTTTTCCCATAGATAGTCGAGAACTTTGTGCTACGTGCACGTAGTTGCATGACAACAAAACAGTAAGATTTATCCGATGACAATTGGAAAATTACGATTATTTTCCATTATCACTCTCCACGAAAGCTCTTTTTCACCTTTTTAATAAGAAAATAACAGCAACTAATGAGACCGCTAGTTGCTTGTCACGTGCATAGTTAAAATGAAATTATAGTGCGCACGCGTTAAAAAATAAATAAATAAATAAATAAACGTATAAAAAGAAAGGGGATTTCATAAAGTGTATTGACGTTATAGTTGTTACGAGTCAACGCTGTTCCAACAAGAATTCGCGACGATCGATTGAGAAACTACCAAGTCCTTATGATTATTATAAACAAATAATCCACCTGTAGCTCATCCGCAAGAAACTCGGTGGGATTCTCTTGAGACCAGAGAAGTTCGACCTTCATCTGATTGACGATGTTATAGAGTCGATAGAGGTCGGTGTTACAGAGACTGTCTTTGATGCTGTTACAGCCATGCTTGTCGGCTTTCTCGGAGATGGTATCCGTGTCATCGCCGACCGCCAAGTCCAGTAGACGGCTTGGCACGAGAATCGTCTCCTCCATCTCGTTCACGGTACGCACGAATTTCTCCATACTGTTCAGGATGCTGGCGTTACTGAACTCGGACTCCTCGTGCCTAGCGATTCGGCGCAAGCTGCATCTGAAAAAGGGCGGTTACAACCACGTTAAAACATTTTCTTCGATATAATTTTTTGGATAGTGGGTGGGGAAATTTGTATACAATATGACGTAGTTAATAATTTCAAGGCAATGTCGGTGGCGCGGAAATTGCTTAATATCTACATTTATATGAAATATAATTATTGGTGTATAAATTGTATAAATTGTATAAATTGTACGCTTCCCTACTGAAAGATCGAAGAAATTTTTATTTATAATCTAATAAATACTAACAGATCAAAGTTTAAAGTTTCGTTAGGAAATAACAAAATTTTACATATACATTAGGATATTTTAATTATACATTCATGACATTCCCAATTATGTAAATCTTCGGCTAACATCAATAGATTATAATCATAATTCGTTAAAGTTTTTTTTACATTCTCAAGAAAATAAAATTGGAAAATGCATAGTTTTCTAACTGAATGATAGAAGATACGACGGCGCACTTTAAATACTTATAATAATATATAAATATAACGTGGTCTCTTTAATGATTTTTTTTCTTTCTTTCTTTTAGCATTATCTGTCAAAAGAACGTTGAAAAAATATCAAAATTGATGTAAATAAAATTAAACTAAGAATCCAAAGACTTTATTAAAATATATGTATAATGCACGTAACATTGGGCGTACGTGGGATAAATGTTGGATGAAAATTGCCAAAGTCTCTTCTTAATTACAGCACATCTTAGGAATGTTACAAATTGGAGGCCATTTGTAAGCCATTATGGCTAAAGACACAAACAATTACGGAAATATTAAGGTTATAGACAAGTAATACAATTTTAGTCAATTTGAGAACAGGACTCGAATATTAAGAGATAAAGAAGTTTGCCATCGAAATCGAAGGCATTCAACGATAACGATTGCCTTTGATAATTGAGCGTGACATTCACGTACGTACTAGGTGTAGAAATCGTAAAATTCAACAATTATGACATTGCAAAATTCCCCCTAGTTTCCTTGCGTGAATATATCGCGTAATTATGCTAAAAGAAGCTAACGCGTATGAAAGAAAGAAAAAACCCACCGATGACATACGAATGAATCGTCGTCATCGCGTGTCTCATCTTTAAGCTAAAAGCTATCAAACGCGTATAATGTTACACTATACTTATGGAGCATCGATAATTATGCCTAAAATTATTAATAGAGGAGGAAAAAAAAAATCCAGCTCAACAGGAAATTTATCTCATGACACAAAAAAAAAATCTAATGTATATGATTTAATAAAAAAGATATAATCAATTATGTACGTGCTATAACTAATTAAACTCGGAATCATTTACATGAGTCAAGTCTAACTAATATCACAGCGTTTCTTTATTTATACAAGTAATAATGAAATAATGAAAATTCAAACTACGTTTTTTCCTTAAACTGTCATAATGGAAGCTAACGAACACTTTTTTTTTATTTTATTTTATTTTAATTTTTTTTTGTTTTTTTTTTTTTTTTTTTTTTTTTTTTTGTTTATTTACAAATGGAAATGATTTAATTTTCTTTCGAACCATGAGAAATATAATGTGCATATTTATATAGAAAATTTCGAACAATCATTTTGCAAAATATGAGATTTGATATTTGTACCGAGAACTCTCTTCATTGCTTATAACGGCGTCTCGTTTATTTTTCATTTTTAATAAATTTCAAACGACGGGACAGACAGACAGACAGACAGACAGACAGACAGACACCGACGAGTGGGGTTCACTAACTGTGAATAAAAGTATTTAAAATTTAAATATTGGAAAGCTTGCTTGAAAATGTAGGATTTCGAATTCACATTGTTGATCCATTTGAAAATTTCGAATGCTTCGAATAAAAACCGTAAAAAATAAAAACCCTATAAAAATTTAACTACAAAACTGGCGATTCGAGTGATTGGTAAATAGCAGCAGCCGCTCTGGCTAGGCTAGTAAACCAAGCGCATTTGATTTTATAACTACACGTCCAACGCCCGAAAGAGGGAGAGGGGGGAGAGAGGGAGAGAAGGCGGTAGGGAGACTTCGAAATCATTCGAGTATGTAGTAGTGTCAGGCGAAGAAATTTCGTGAGTTGACCTCAATTATATACTTTGCTGCTACGAGTACGTATAAAATGTAATATACTTCTCTGCACTACAACGTAATGACTCAACATTTTACAGGTACGCAAAAAAAATCTCGTCATTTGATTTCGTCGGTTGTTTTTTGTTTTTATATTCTTGTTAGAAGATCGCTAGACTGTCCTTAAAGGCTACTATCATCACATTAGAAATCCATTCGGCTCGTTAATTATATTTTGCTTTCTAAATCGCTTTATAAACTATAAATGTAAATAATAAATGTATATGTACACGTGCTAATAAGTACTAATAAAATCCACGGGTCACTTTCCCTTCCAATTTGAAAAACAATATATTTATAACGTTCTTGCGACAAATTTATTATCAATGTTTCACAATGAAATTTTCACTCTAATCCGCTTTAAAATAGGAGTGGAGTTACGGTAAAAAAAAATCTCGCTTCCAAGAAGTTTATAGTCAATATGATGACACACTTTCGAAATGGCGTATTATATGACAGCAATACAATTCTTAGTAGCCATCATCAAATTATCTATCAGTATTTATTTATTTATTTATTTATTTATTTATTTTTTTTTTTCCAATTTGTTCCTTCGTACAATTGTCATTGCTAGTGTATTGATGAACATTTTTACGATTTCCAATACTAAACCATTGATTTGCTTTTGCCAAATTATCCATTCCTATGACAATGCATATAAAATAATTGATCGCTGATTTTTGTCGTATTTTTATCTTAAAGCATAGTCGAATTCGAAAGTCACTTAGGCAAATTAAAACCAGGCAATTATTCTGTCTATTTTGTTGTGACGTCAACCCCCGCTAAACACTAGTCACACACGCGCACGCACGCACGCACGCACGCACGCACACACTCACTCTCACTCACTCTCTCTCTCTCTCTCTCTCTCTCTCTCTCTCTCTCTCTCTCTCTCTCTCTCTCTCTCTCTAATCCCACTCTATCTATCTATCTATCTATCATCTATTTCTACCTCTATGTCAATTCATCGCGAGCGCAAATTTCGTTGCATCTATTGTTCACAATAACGCGCCAACGTTATTTTAAAAATCTTTCTCTGTCAAGTACATGACTCATTATCTCGTACGCCTATTTAACAATGCAGCTTTTTTTGTTTTTTTTTTGTATCTCCCTCTCCCCGTCCCCGTCACCAGCGCAACGCTACCCTATCTAACCCTCATTTATCGTATACCAGTGACAATACCGATGAATATGCGCGGGTGCGTGTGTCCTACAACTCCGTTTGACCCCTTGGAAGCAGCCACTCGTCATTGTATGCAAATTACCCCGGGCACTGCGCTCCTACACGGCACAACCAATTGTCGCTTGAAATCTTTTACAGCTGCCCGTGACGTATTAACGACCGGTAGTAGTCCAGCCGATCGATCGGACACGACTACCACGAGTTCCTTACATTTTTAACGCGACCACTGCAGTCGCCATTTTAGAATGTCTCATAGATCGCGATGACGATTAGTTGAAAAGTGGCAAAATCCCGTAACGCTGTAAGAACGATTCGCTCGCCACATTGCCGATGCAGATGCACTTCCTTCCTTCCTTCCTCTTCCTCTTCCTTCCTTCCTTCCTTCCTTCCTGCCTACAGACTCGGAGCGTAATTTGCCGAGTCTCGTCGTAACTCAATCCGCGAATCAATTACGAGAGCAGATGAAAATCGCAAGAGTCGGCAGCCTTGCCAGATAGTCAGTCAGTCGATCGCGTAATTACGCTCGTCCGTGATGCAAATGCACGCCGCGAAACTTCGCGAGAATTTGGCGAGTTGCGCACACCTGACGCGCCTCGGATAGAAAGTGCGCGTATTCTCGTGTACGGTCCCAACGAATTGCCCCCGATCCTCGACGCCCTCCCCCTCCCGGCCCCTCGTCCTAATGAACGCAGCCTTGGACTGGAAACGAGCGCGCGAGATTAGTAGCGAGGGGAGGAGTCGCGGTGAGTGTCGACGGACTTTCCGTGGCTTTTCACTGAGGATGTGCGCCGCCGGAACTGATTCTTGATCGCCAATGGCGATTACACGGACCGAGGGGATAAGCATTAAATAAAGAGAGACGGGATCGGCAGCCGTAAGATATTAGACGAGTCATCGATTGTCGGAAGTATTTACCTTTCCGCGACGGCGCTATTTCAACCAACGCTCGTCATTCCTTTCTTATCGTACGATATTGTCCCTCTTACAAGTGGAGTGCCCCGATATATCTCTTATCTGGGACTTCAAATGTCTTTGAAGTGTCGATAGCTGTCGATCGGATTAGACTGGGGATAAGTGCCTCGAGTTACATATGTCATAGTAGCCGTCGCCGTCTCCTTATTTAACGATTTTCTTGAAATACAAATATACGTGTGATTGTAGATGGGCTTTTTAAGTATGCGAGAATGTAGAACATTTTTAAAATAATGTCGTTTCATGGTCTCGACACGGACTCGTTAAATCCAATCGAAAGCAAGTATCGAGCAATTTGTATAGGCTATTTGTATGGCTCGGGGCTATAATCGCGACTTGATTATAATGTTTACAAACTCGTGAGAATAGAGTTCTTAAACTCTATATATAATTGAATACGCGTCGTTTTTTCAACGTCGACGACGTATAATTCTTATTTAAAACGTGGTAAAAATGCGTATCATTCTATTTTATCTATAAATTTAAAAATAAAATAATCGCGCTACAATTATAATGCTGAATACGCTACTTTTATTCTCCGTTTGAATTTTTAATAACTTCTTATCTTTTTAGACACGCATAATCTGAGACAAATAGATAGCGGAATCAAATAGACGGATTAAAAAATTATCCATTTATAATTTGTATAGAGCTTTCAAACATTATTGTGGCGGGGGGGGGGGGGGGGACAGAAAAACAAACATTTTTAGTCAAAGATAGTTCATAGTTATAAAAATTATACGTCACACGATCAAACATACACAAACGAATGATTATATAAATTTACCATCCCGTGTCATTACTAACAGTTTTATTTTAAGTATGTAGTTAAAGTAAATTTATATAATTAATTTCGAAAAATAAAATTTCTTACAAACAAAAGCCTATTGAGTAAAGAGTAAAAAAATGTGCTCCGCCTGAAAGAAAAGCATAAATAACTTGTTATATATCACGATAAACAATATAATTATAAATTAAATTAAATTCAGGCTAAAATTCACGTAGTAAAGAAGAGATGTATTTTTATCTGTAAAAAGGAATTAAAAGAAGAAGCGAAAAAATCCACAAGGATTCGCGCACGAACAAATGTCAGTGGCCCGTGGCTCAAGTAAATTACTCTGGACCCGTTCGACCCTGAGCATAAATATTACTTGAAAAACTTGCTGCTGTTAAAGGATTCGAAGACATATAAAGCCAAAGCGGTTACTTGGGATAAGTGAGAAAAAATAAAAATATTGCTATAAAAAAAAAAAAATGTTTTATGTATTATTGCCATATATCTTATTTATAAGTGTATAAGTTAAATGTTGCTATTTTAATTTTCTTAAAAAGAAGAAAATAACATTTACATTGCGCAATATACAATTAATCATTTAATTAAAATATTTCTATTTTCAACCCAATCATACCTAAGAATCCAAGTTCGTTTCTATTTTTAATAATTTTTATCTCCTAATTCAATCATTTGATCGTTTATTTTGCTGCAATGCTTTTAGTGCAAAAGCAAGGCTTCGGCGCTATTTTACCAACTACAAAGCACTGCTACTCAGCATACGCGTCTACTAGAAAAAATTGTAAGGAAACACAACGTCAAATGTGTTTAACATGAAATAACATCGAAAAAACACATCAAAAAATACATCTGAACATTTAATAAAATATGGATCGGTTTAAAAAAAACAAACAAACAAACAAACAAACAAACAAACAAACAAACAAACAAACAAACTGTAAACAATAGCTCCAGAGTAGGCGTATTATCATCCATGCGAATTTATTTAATCGTCTTGGCGCTATCGGCATACAAGAAAACAAAGACGATGTAGATACGGAGAAAATCAAAACGATCGACCGACACGCTCACTCACGCGGCTCATCGATCGCCGCGTCAATTCCCATGATGATCAAGCCTCATTGGTCGAGGGTAACGTAGATGACGACGAGTGGTGAAGTGCCGGTGCCCATTATCACATACCGAGCACGTGCACGTGGGCTATCGCGACTCCTCGACTGGAAACAGTCGGCGTTCCTCCTCGGCAAGCGTCCACGAGGCAATATCGTGCAACGAGCACGCGAGCTACCCGTGACTGGACTCGCGGCCTATCTCGGCTGGACGCGAGCTACGGAAGCAGATAACCGAGTGGGACGCGGGGGGTGAGGGCCGAAAGGAGCCACGATAACGCCATTCCCCTTCGAAAGCGATCGAACCGCCCGATTCGCATTGTCTGTAAAGCCCTCGCTACCCCCCCCCCTGCCCCGTCGATCCGTGCCGCGCACTCCTCTCCGCTTTTGTGCCTTGTGGCTCAGTGCTTGGCCGGTTCGAATATTGGATATTGGCCTCGAGTTGGGAAAGTAGCGATTATCCAAGAATCAAGGAATGCGTTAAGAGTTGGTGCTTGCTGGCGTCGTGCGCGTGCTGACCGCGTGAACTTGAAGCGTGACATTGAGATGTACGCTGACGCGCGTCACTTTAATGTTCGAATGTCCATTGATTTAATCGCGAGAGATGGGGCCGTGCGAGCTCGATCAATCGCTTATTTCGGCGATCGATTAAATCAACCATGGCAATTCGTTGACTTAGGCTACTACTAGTTGCGTACTATTGCGAATCCGGCTTAGTTATCCAAATACCGTCGTGCCGGATCAAAGTGTCAATATTCTTCTTAAGCGTATTGAGGAAAATAATGATTTAACGTTGAATTGAAATTTCTAATGAAACAATGGATTACAACAACCACGCTATAGAATATTGCGTACGCATTCTGGCATATTTAATAATGCGTATGATAAAATAGGCAATATGTAGGAAATAGTTGAAATGGAAAAAAAAATAAATAAATAAAACGAACGGTAATGCTTATTGTTCGGTGATTGCGAGTAGCAGCATACGTCTATAAAAAATTGTCTTTAGACGAGTAAGTGGTATGAGTATGCGCTGTTAATAAATTCACGAGTGCATTATCATTCATGTAATGAATCTAGGCATTATATAATAATTACGGTGAGTGCGCTCACCTGGACATATTTTTTCTCCGCTACACGAATTATGTGAAATATTGTACCAAAGGCTCGAATCTGTTGCAATTAAATAAAAATTTTAGAACGTAATGTCGTTGATTTGTCTAGTGTTTTTTTTTTTATAAACGATTATGCAGTATTGCTGGAATGATTTTTAATCCTACGTGAGGTACATTAGCCAATCTGATGAAAATCGTATTTGAAAAATCCTTAAGTGGCAGTCCCGCTAGGCGTGATAAAGATTACAATGTAAAGTCGTTATGGGGGAAATAATATCTTTGAAAATTGTTTGTTAATGATGAAACGAATCCTCGATTACGAACAATTGAAACTGAAAGTATTTTATGTGCAATTAAAAATGGTTGATAAAATACATTTAAAATTTCAAATGACGCCAGCGACAACACATTTCCGCATACTTGTTCACGCAAATAAACTTCCCCTTTATACACTTTGCGATTTTTGTTACGATCAACGCTGTATTCTCTTGTCTATATTACGACAGTTAAAAAGTGCCTCGGAAAAATTGAATAAACTCGCACGACAATTGCATAATCTCCGCTGTTTATACCTTTCAGTGCACATGTACTCTACGCTTGTTTACTATCGCCCTGTCTTTCTTGCTGCTAGTTTTGCATTTTCAACGTCGCTAGATCCGATACCTTCGGAGCAACAGCGCATAGCTAAGATTATGGCACAGCACCAAATGTATACACGTCGTATTTGCTGGCATAAAGTATAAGTGTGCCTATGCCTATGCCTATGCCTATGCCTATGCCTATATCACACACACACACACACACACTCTCTCTCTCTCTCTCTCTCTCTCTCTCTCTCTCTATACAGTGCCTGCGTTATTTAATGTAATCTATCTCAACCTGCTTGAAAGCCAATATTCTATATTACCGATCAAGTGCAAATCAAATTGAAATTTTTATTCAATACAAGTATTGGATTAAAACGGGTATTGTATTTTAATTGTATTTAAGAAAAAAATGAAACTTATAACAAATAAAATTATATTATATTTGATTTATACTTATTAAAATTACAAAATATTGTTTTAAAGAATAGATGAGCAACATTATCATTGTTACTATTATATTTATTTATTTATTTATTTATTGTTGAATTAAATCAATTCCTGCAATCTGAATAAATAATGATAAAGTGCATGGATTATAATTAGTGACAATGAACTCCATGAAATTAACCAATATTATTAAATTCCAGGAACAAGCTAATATTGATTCGGCCGAAAATTGTTGACACAAATTAAGTAAGCGTTAATCATAAGAATTTATGTTAATTGCAAAATTATTTATGTAATCTTTGGTTAATAGATAATCCAATTATCTTTGTTCATTAATTTTTTCAATCAAATATCATTCAGAGAGAGATTTCATATTCAGCAATAACTTTAATTACACGCTTTTTTTTATTCTATATATCTTAATTTTTATTTAAATTTAATTTAAATTCGATTATTCTGCCTGATTTGATTTGTTTAAATCAATTATGTTAATAAGGTCATTAATATTAATATGTAAACTCTTTAAAACATATAGAGTATGTAAGAACTGACTATACAATGCTGTTGTATTTTATCTACATAATTAACATTATTCATTTGTAATTCTTTAAATTTAATACATTGTTATAAAAACGTATGTTAATTTTTATATGAAAATTCAAATTATTTCATGATTATTTTACATAATTTTATAAAATTTTAATCTAATTATGTCGAAAAAAATATTTTCATTTAACAGTAATGTATATATATATATATATATATATATATATGAAAATGTATTATTTGTATGTGTATTATGTATATATCAAATTATTTCATGATTATTTTACATAATTTTATAAAATTTTAATCTAATTATGTCGAAAAAAATATTTTCATTTAACAGTAATGTATATATATATATATATATATATGAAAATGTATTATTTGAAGACTCGAACATTGTTAATATTGCAATATGTTATACAAATGTATCATTGCGTAGTATTCGGGACTGTGAATATGAATATTTTCGAGCACAATGGAAAATCACTCAAAAGTAAATTATTAAATTATCTTAAATTATACAGATAAATCGCTCGTAGATGTCTGAAACGAGTATGTGAATATCTGATACTTTAGTGTCTCTTTTTTAATAAATTAACTGAACCTACCGTATGCGAACGAAGATAAAAATTATGAGTTTTTTTTTGTTTAAAATTATAAAAAAAATTACAATTAAATCACTTACAAAAGTTATGAAGTTTTTTTTTCTTTTTTTTTTCTTTTTTTTCTTTTTCTTTTTAACAAGAATAAAAAGCTTAAAACCTCCGATTGATAGATACAATCTTTTATATTTGTTTTTTTAGTTTTATTTTAATATGTGCATTGTCATTGGAGTTCATCGTTTATGTAGTTTTTTATGTTATGATAAAGCACGAGTTAAAGTCCTTTTGAATCGTAATATTATACAAATAATACTTAAAAATATGGCTAAATAATAGCACAATAAGGAATGTCAATTGAATAATGATACTTAATGGCAGCTTCTTTCTGTTATAGAAATGCGTGGAAAGAATTTAGAGCAGACATTTGAGCACAAAAAGAACTCAATGAATTATTATAATTATTTGCTTAAATGAATTTCTTAATTATTTTTTTCTCGCTATAAATAGCTTTGTTTTGTTTTTAAATTTCATTCTTTTAAAGCAATAATGTCCACTCATTCGTCAGCAGAATGAAATGAATATAGATATATTTAAATTAAATTAATCTACATGTAAATATAGTCGCTTATCTAAATAAAATGCTTGTATAATACTTGCTATGTTAAAAAAAAAATAAAAAAAAAAAAAAAAATGTTTACTTTCAGTACAATGTCGATACCGGTATATTTCGTAATTATTTATAATAATTACTAAATTATTTAATCAAGTATATAATACGGTAGTATTGAAATACATAAGTTTTCAATTCAAAGTATCTATTACAAAAAGCCGTTGGTTTGTCGTTTCGAATCCAAAATTGAGTTGAATTATTTTATATTTCTGTACATTTGCATATATTTACGTATAGAAAGTGTAACAATAAAAATGAATATGAATACAATATTCTGATACAAAAGGATAAAACGGGATATTTCTCATGTTTAAATAGCTTCAAAATTATTCGAATTCTATCATTTCTATCATTTATTATTTCGTTAAAGTTAGGAAAAATATTAAATAATATAAAGATTAATCTCTAATAATGTTTTTTATTATTTTTCTAACGATCACTTGATGCGCGATGAATATCATTTTCAAAAAATATCAAAGATATTACAAACTTAGTACTCAACGAACATGTTTATCGACTGTATTATACAATAAACTAGAAATTGCTACAAACTATATTGTTTACTGATATTATGATGCATAAATTTTTATTTATATATTTAAATAACCTAAAAATAATAATACAACTTTGCCCTTAAACAATAACTCTAATTATATTAGATTTTTTACATAGAATTTTGGATTTATATTTATATCTGATAATGATGAATGTAAATCACAATATATTAAAGACAGTGACTCAGGGCTTACATAACTAATAATTTGTTAAAAAAAAAAAAAAAAAAAAAAAAAAAACAACTGATAGTCAAGTGATTTTTAATAGTTTCTCCTTTTCAGTTTTTAAATTTTATTCATTCATCATAATATTTTCAAGCATGAAAATTATGAAAATAAACAAAAATAGACCAAGCATTTGTAAATGAATTGGAGGGACAAGAACGTACGACATGACATTTTTACTTCTGTTGTGAAATCAAATTGATAATTATTTTGATTATAGGAAATATATGTTTTTATATTACGGATAAACTGAAGTATACGTTGTCCAAGTACTATTTTCATTAATCAATCTTTTTTCCCCTTTAATGTATGTACATACAGAACATTAACTTATTATGATATAAGTTTAAAATGTACAAATGTACAAAAAGTCATATGAATAAAATTTTCGTAGCATTAATACATTATTACATGTACGCATTAAGTAATTTACAATACAAATAAAAGTGTCCATATTTATAAAAACTAGAACCAATTTTCAATTGGAATCGGTTACTTAGGAAAGTTATCGTTGAACATCTATTAAAAAAATTTTTTTTTAATTTCAATGTAATTAATAGCTTCGTGAATAAAGTTGTAAAATATTGAAATAAATCATGTACACTGATATTATGCATTCCCAAAGACAAGAAAGAAATATTAATGAAATAATCATTAAAAAAAATGTTTATAAAGATTTTCCATTTGATTGAAAATTGCTCATGAAAAGTTTATTTTCATCTAAGCCAATACTATATTGGCCAATTGTGATAACAAATGTAAATAAAAAGAATATTAAAGTGTTAGTCAAAACATAACATGACTATGTAAAAAAAAAAAAAAAAAAAAAAAAAAAAAAAATTAAACTGATGAAATTTTCAAAAAGTTATATAAATTTTATATTAAAAGGCTACGTTATAAAAATGAATAACGTCGTATGTTATGTCAAAAGGAAGGTAAGACGCCACTGATGATGCTTCGAAATTATACAATATATGACCTTGAGAGTTCTTATGTGGATGGCAACATCACATCGCTGTTTCAACAGTATGTCGCTAATTGTTATTCTTAAGCGTCGATCACGAATCACAACGCAGCCAAAATTGCTAACATGAGGTTATCATATTCTACACGAAGGGTATCAGCATCATGTATAAACGTTTAATAAGAGCCTAATTATTAATCACGCGTTATCTTGGATCGAGCTCTCACGAAGCATCGTACGATTGACTCGTGTTAATCAGGCATTATTGTATTACTCGAAATGAAAAAGAATTAACACTAAAGATTAATCTTCACTCTTATCCTCTTATCGGCCGTTATCAGGCTCGTTGATGTTGCATAAACGCAGCGGGCGATCGTCCGCACGCGAGAGATGCGTGCACGACATGATATATCATCCGCGGGCATTCGAATCCTCGCGATCGAGGATCGGCTGCATTCCAGGCGAGAACCACCTACCGGTGCTACCCACGTAGCAGCAGCGCTTCTTGGGCTTCGGGTGAAAGTAAATAAGCGCTCAGGGGTTAATGAACGAGCGAACAACGGCCGACATCCACGGTTACATTCAATAAAATAAAAGAAAGAAAAAAAGGAAGAAAAAAATGTCCGAGCGCCTAGGCGCGACACCCACTCACTTGAGCGGTAGGTGACGATTATTGTGACGACCCTCGGGTCAATTGGCGCATCCGCAATGAGGCCGAGGGAGAAGAAAAAGCAAAATGAGCCGCATCGACTATCTTTTCCACGCATAACCTAGCAATAGGATTCCGGATTTCCGGAATGCCCGAACTTTCAAAAGGTGAACAAACCTCGAGATATTTAAGACGGACCGAGGATTATTTGTCTTAAGACTCGTGGCGTCGAATACATTAAATACTTAATTTTTTCAATATGTCTTTTGCCGTTTGACCGTTAATCTTTTTTCATGCCTACGAAAGAATTGGCCTATAATATTTCACGTGTTTGTAATTTTCGCAATGATATTAATTACTTAACCTCATTAGTATGACAGGCAATGTATTATTGCGAGAATAATTTCCATACGGTATTAATTACTTTTCACAAGTTTGAATAATTATCTAATGGAAATTTATCTGCACTTCACAAGTCGATAATTGCTCTGGTAATTATTATAGAAAAACAGGACTTTACAGTTGTAAATTGTATTAATTGATAACGAGAGAACTGGCACGTTGTAAAATTTAAAGGAAGATTATATAGATTCTTACAGCGATTGTAATTAATATTATTCATTGCATCGAGGGAGGAAAATTAAATTTTTAATTTGTCGGTAAAAATGATAAGTACATTAAAAATAGATTTGCCTAGTTTTATTAATGAATTGAAATTGCCTAATACTTCAAATTTTCATTTCTAATTAAATTTATTCAATAGTGTAAGTATTTGAAATATTTACTATATTTTATCAATCTCAGTCACATTTACGCAGAAACATAAAAATAAATACATTCGTGAAAAAAGAAAAAAAAAAGAGAGAAAAATAAAAGAGAGAGAGAGAAAAAAATAAAGAAAAGGAAAACATCCTTCCTGATAAGCGATGACTCAAACTTTCTATATAATCACACAAAAGAATGCAGAGGATTCACACCAGAAAGAAGAATTTGAAAATTAAATTTTGCCAATCATTCGCTAATGTTTCCCCCCTCGAATAATAAAAACATCGTGTGCGTACTTTCTCCGTTGCATACCTGTATTTCGCGTATCTGCGAAAAAAATGTAGAAGAACGTGTAAAAAAAAAAAAAAGAACTGTATCAAGATCAGGATTTTTTTTTCTTTTTTTTTGTTTCCATTAGCGTGCCCATCGCCATAAGTTTTCTAATTAGCAAGTACGTGTGGGGTAAAACCCATTCAACGTCAATAAAGATCTCGATAACCAAGAATCAAAAGTTTCACGTATACAACATGACATTTTTACGGTTTTAACCACTTTTTTTAGCCTTCATATTAGCATGGAAATTTCATTGACAGCTAAAACGCGAAAACTGTAATATTTTATACATATTTATTCCTGCGGCAAACACTTATTTAATGGCATATTTAACCATAACACTTGCCTGCTCGTTTTAATGGCAAATAAACTATTACATTGAAATGTTTCATAAAATTAATACGCTGCTATTATTATTTCTTGTAGTAATGCATTCGTAGTGCAGTTACCAAGCACAAGATAAATAATAATAAGCTTGCTTCTTGCTAGCTGAAAAAAAAACGATTTTTTTTTTTTTTTTTGCTCAACCGAATCACTGGACTTTTTCCCCGTTTAATTACGTAGGACGGATTTTAACTAAAGTTTTAAAGTCTACTTTGTACCTACATATTTATGGCAACAGCCTTGATCACGGAAGAGTATTAAAATGGTAGAGTACTTCGTAAATACACGTAAAGGCGAAAATCGAATAAATAAAAGAACAATAGCAGAAACATCATTTGAAAAGTAAGGAAAAGCCATTATTATCCATTTCTATCTCGAATACATATTAAATTCACCTCTCCGTTTGGCCATTCATCGATTCATCGCCTCGTCCCTCCCTCTCTCATCGGCATCATTACGATAATATCCGCCCATTATACAGAGTAAGCCTCTTTCTTTCTTTCTTTTTCTAGTTTGTTTCTCTTTCGTTTCTCTTTCATCGGTTAAGCGTAATATCGTTAGCCATAGCGAGAGCAATCGGTCGCACTAGTTTGTCAAAAGCGATTTTGCTAAACGACTTTATGTCCGTGAGCCTCTCCCCCACCCACCCTCTACGTCGTCTGGCGCTCGCGCCATCATCTTAATCGCATTAGAGCCAGCATCGTTATCCAGGCCAGCGGTGGAAGACCCGCGAGACTCGCGTCCACGTAAAGAAAGGGAAAACGAGGAATGTAACACGCTGTGGGTCGCGCGAACTGGGCCATCGCTCGTAGCCAGAATCACACGAAAGTAATGGCAGTGCCCGTGTGAAGAAAGGCACCTGCGCACACAGCATTCTGATTTCACTGGATTATTTTTCGGCCCCCGGGGACCGAAGCGCTAGGACGTCACTGACCGGCCCGAGCCTCCGACGCGTCGTTCCCTTTTCCAAGTGGCACACGCGCGACGTCCTCCAGTCACACAGCCTCCGGCGTCGCGCTGCTCCCATCGTCTAGTAATCGCAGTGCTGCGCACTCCGAAGCCATTGACGGGACACATCCGATCGGGGGACGAACGAGATCTTCCGCGCTTTCGAAAATTTCTCGACCCTCGGCATTTTCATTGGCTCGGCTTCGTGATCTCCCCTCCCCCACCCGCGTCTGTGCCTTAACGTCGCTTTGTTTTTTTTTCCCCTCTTTTTTTCTTTTCTTTTTTTTTTCTTCGTCGTTTTTTTCTTTTTTTTTTTATTCGAAAGACTTTCTCGACTCGTGTACGAAATCAATAAATGCACGACACGACACGTCGCGGTTATTTCACTTGGCGTGTTGGCTGAGCACGAAATCCACCCTCGGTGAAAAATACGCTATTGAAGCAATTTGTAGTACCGTGCGGCAGACAGCAGGCCAGAGAGAGGGCGATAAATTAGATTACGTAAAACATAAAGCGCTAGTTAGTTTCCTAATAATATTGCTTCGGGTATTAGTACAGCTTTGGTGCCGTTGGTAAGAAAATTGTGCCAAACCCTTGCACGACCTAGATAGTATTTTTATAATACTGGGCATTGATTTGAGATGAAAAGAAAAGCCAGCCAACGGGCGTTTTAAGTTCAAAAATATCGACGATAAATATTGAAGGAGCGAAGGGGCAAAATCATTGACGCGATACGCCAAGGTAATCTCATCGATGTTTCTATAAAAATTTAAATCGCCAAAGAGTCGTCTGCTTGGATGGATATTAAATAACCAATTATTAGCTATTTGTAAAAATTTACAATACTGATGCTTCTAATCGATATTTAAAAGGTGAAGTGAGTAGTGGCAAGACCCGCGGCCTTTTATTAAATGTGTAATGGCAACGGCGCGGTCTAACGAAGAATTCTAGAGTCGTACACATGTGTCATATACACGATTGAAATTTCAACGAAATTATTGATATTCTAGAGAGGATGAAGAAGTTATGCATTGGAACGTATAAACGTTGTGTAACGTTATCACAATAACCTTGACTCGATGAAAACCGACTAACTATACCAGCAGCAGCGCCGCTAACAATTAATCGAACTAATAACAAATATTAATAAACAGCAGCTACGAGTAATGCAAACAATCGCTCAGGCAGCTTTACAACAACCGAGGGCTTGTATAACACCAATGTTAGACAAACCCCATATTAAGATCAAATTTTCTGCATAAAATGTACAACGCATTGTATTTTGCCTTCGTGCAAAATCAATGTGCAGAAATGCGACATTCCTGGGGATTGGTCAAGCGTCTTCGTTGTCGAGACTTGGAATTCACTGTTTCCCCTGCTATATGGACATGACATGACATGACATGACACGAGGAGTTCGGGATTCTTATTAGTTATTGTTTAATGCGACGCTTTGCGCTTTTCTCTGTTTATTGACTTGAATAACTTTCCAGGCATATATTGTAAAATATTTTATCTTCGTGTATAATTACGATTACGAGTACGTGAAACATGAAAGCCGAATAATATAACGTAGAATGACTTAATGTATTCGATTGATTATGTTTTACCGCAATTTATATATTAATTGTCAATTAAATATGGCTATTTTTCTCAGGTCACAACGAAATATCATTATTTTATAATTTTTCGGCTTTTTTGTTGTTGTTTTTTTTTTTTTTTTTTTTTTTTTTTTTTTGTTTACTAAAATAATAAAATCAATTATAACGAGCTGCAGGCAAAATGTAAGTAATAAATGCACGACATGCATATTGGAAAAATAGAACATACTGCTTTCGATGTATTATTATTAATATTTGTACATACTGAGTGTAATAATATGTAACTGTATTTATGATAAAATTTTAAGATGCTTAACAATTTAATAAAATCACCAAGAATGCGTTATTTATATTAATTCTTAAATATTTTGTAAAAAATTTCTATGCTTCTCGTCAACCTTTACTATTACTATCCAATGAAAATTGAAACAATTTTAAATAACGTTAATTAAATAGTAATAATTTGCCAAGGATACCTAAGGGAAATAATGTTTGTTATCAAATATGTAATAATTTTAAGGACATAATTTTTCTTTAGTGAACTGTCTAAGAAGTTTCCTTCTCGGAAACTTTCAAAACAACTGGAACGTGAAGGCTAACTTAAAATCTGTAAAACGTTAAAATTTTCATACCTATTAAGAAATGAAAAAATAATTATACATAAAACTTTCGTTTATATGCAGTGATTAGCTATTCTTGCCACAATACCCTAGCTTGAAGTAAACAAATACCAAAATGTTCGATAAAAATAGTATTTATAAATATAATTGCTAAAGTATTGATGTTACAAATGTTTAAGCTCGATGAAAATAAAAAAAGAATAAATAAATAAATAAATCATAAGTAATGTCTTAGAAGATATAATTTGATGATCAAGGTAGTGTACTACACCAAATAAGGAGAAAAAACTTTTTTAATACTTAAGAAATTGATCCGATTTTTTAAAACGACTATAGTACGTAAAAACATTTACATTCGCATTTATATAATGCGTTCCGAGAAAAATTTGATCTTTATTAAAAAAAAAAAAAAAATCAAAAACATTGTTACTTTTAATCGTTATGGGACATTTTGAAATTGTTTAAATGCAGGTTTTTTTTTTTTTTTTTTTTTATTTATTTATTTATTTATTTACAAGAAATGAGCACTACGCTTTTACTCCTTGTCAGGCAGAATACTGATAGGTAAAATTTCTTTCTTCACACTCTGCGCGATGTAACGAAATTATTTTATTCGACTAATTCAACGTTACGAACAATATATTCTTATTCCCAATAACAAAGGGAAAAACTTAACATTTCTTTATTATGAACGATTGTAGAAGTAATTATATAATCTATATTTCGTTCGAACTTAGTGTAAGGCTTATATGTATAACCATGCTGCCGTGTAATTAGCCACAACATCGCCTATTTAACCAATAATAAATAACAAAGAACTGTAGTAAATGTCAATGTATTTTTCTATTATATTGTACTGGGCATTCATTCATAGGAAAAATGATAAGTTATCGAGTTAACAAGATCGACTTCGTCTTTCCATGGGCCATTAGAATCGAAAAAATTTCTTGGGTCGGCTCACATTGTGCGTAAAGTCTTCCTATTAAATCAAATTTCGATTAGATTTTATATTATTATTGCATGACTAATTAACTCTAACACGCGGGAAAGCTACAAATTCCCAAGTGAATATTTGCGAAAATCTACCGTAATCATTGTTTACGCAACGCGTCACGAAAGTTTCTACACCTTGAAGTATCGATTCATTAATTTCGAGGGATGTTTGATTCTTTTTTTTTTTTTTTTTTTTTTTTTTTTGTGAGCACGAGGAACATTCCTCGACTTTCACGCTATTCAAAATGGAGATAGACAGGACAAGTGAGCAGACATAGTGCGCGCTCGTGCCTTTAATCGAATAATATTTTACACGGAACTAAGTTTCTGTTTTTTTTTTATTTTTTATCGTTGTTGCCACCCCCCCCCAATCAAATAGAAATTGCCGACGAAATTTTGCCGTCGATATTTATTAGCTCGCATGTACTTTCTCACTTCCTGTTGGAATTATGATTAATTCTAATGTATAATGTATACAGCATTCTATTCCGTCATCGGAATCCCGAATAATCGCTCGCAAACGACAACGAACTTTTCGAAAAGGAGCTTTGTTTTTTTAAATCACAAAATAAGTATGTCGAGGATCTTTATATTATAATGTTATTGCGAAAAATTGATATAATAGATGATACCAAGGGATCGGGCTATCAAGTATTTTACATGAGTATACAATATTTGAAAATCGAAATTTGGGTTAAAATGTCCCGACGATTGTTTATAATGGCATCGTAAAATTATGCCACAAAAAAAAAAAAAAAAAAAAAAAAAAAAAAAAAAAATAAAGAAGAAGACTAATAGTATTGAATTAATAATGATCGCTTTTAAGACGATATCGCACGCGCTTTACAATAAACACTTCCTATTTACTAAACTTTTCACAAATCTCTCTTCATGTTCCATGTTAAATTTGTCCAATTAGAAATTTCAACTCGTCTTTATTATTAGATAGAATGAAACTGATGGTTGCGTTCTAGTTCACCCCATCCCGACCTTCCTCCATCGTCCTAACCAAAGATCACCCTCTAACATTATCCCAAATTTATAAAGACTTTGGATAAGTCGTCGAGTTCATTAGAAATATCGTAAAAGCTTAGGAGCCTGTGCGGACAAAATTAACTCTAAGGCTGGGAGAGTCGCTGGTTAGGAGAAGGCGACAACGAGAATGGCAAAAGAGCATAACCGACCATCGAGTTGGCGAGACGGCGACGGTTATCCTCTAATAATAAATGATTAGTAAATTTTCGGTAAATACACGCGGATGGCCAACGTGTCAGGCGAGTACCCAGGAATCCGCATCGCATCGGCCGCGTCTCCCCCTGCGACACGATTAAACGGTTTGGCATCAGGCCACACTTGGCGCATGCGCCATGCGCCTCTTCTAATATGCCCGCGCGTGCGTGTCGCACGCACACAAACACACGACGGCCAAAGCGGTCGAGGGACAAAATCGACGGATGCGCAGCTGAGGAGCCGCCGAGCTTCTGCCCTCGGAGGGAGAAGGTTAAGGGAGACGAGAATGGAACGCGGGGAAAGATCGTTAGCTGGGCTCGCCTGGCCGCCCCCGTCGTTCGCCGACTTTTTCTGTCTCCCGACTGTCAATAAAGCCGAGCAGCCGAAAGGCAACGCGCAATGGGCAAAAATTTTCGGCTCATCAAGGCCTTCCTCGTAATTTATGCTCCACGTGAAACTGTAGAGCCGAAGGGACGCAAAGCGCGAGTTAAACTCGTGCGCGAGACTAATGCTCGAAGCAGAAGAAGCAGAAGCAGCAACAGCAACAGCAGCAGCAGGAGGAGGAGGATGAGGAGAAGGTGGAGGAGAAATGCTGGGGCGCGCGCGCGCGCGCGCGCCTACGCGCATTTGGGCCGAGGAATCGGAGCGACACGCCGACGCCTTTTCCGCCCTTCCGCGAGAGGACAACGGATGCTGGCTCCACCGGTCGGAGCCCAGTGCCGAGGACTCGCAAGGACATCGTCTCACCTGTTGTTCTCCGCCGTATTGCCATTGCCACTACCCATTTCTCCGTAATTCATGATGAGATCGAAGCTCCGAGAGGAGGAGACGTGTTCTGCTGGTGTCGATGGCCGGTTGTCGGCTGTGTTGTTGAGCGACTTCGCTTCTTTCTTCTACGTTGTCGACCTGGGGCGAGAGCGGCTGCGCTCGTCCAAGCAAGACTACTTCTGCTGCTTCTATAGTTAATAGAATAATTGGAAGTGAGAGTGGCACGGGAACTCGAGCGCTCGTGGCATGTGCCGGATAAACAGAGTCGAAGAGGTTCGACCGAGCGACGACTGCGAACTGCTCAAACGAAGCTCGCGCGCTCTCTTTCAGAGGTACTCGTACACTGCTGGCGCGAGCCCCCTCTCTCCCACGTTTCTATCACCCTCTCGCTCGCTCTCACGCTCGCTTCAGACGATAAATAAATGAGAAGCGACTAGTGCGACGATGACGGCGACGACGACAACGGCGACGGCGACGATGGTCGACGTTTGCAGACGTATGCGAAGGTGCGTACGAGCTATGGAGTGGCGGTGGGGTTGGGGTGGGGCGAGGCAGCCAGGAGGGGGAGAGACGAAAGCTTGGAGATGGGGCCGGCATGGCGTGATATATTCTCTAAACTGTGTGCTTCTGAACTCTTTTCCACCACCGCCACTACCACCACCCCCCCCCCCTCTCCCGCTCTTACTCCCGCTCTCACGCTCTCTCTCTCTCTCTCTCTCTCTGTCTGGTTGGCTCACCGTCTGTCTGTCGCCTTCTATCTTTACTACCAAGGTATTGTCGCGCGGTTTCGAGGGGAAGACGTCCGGTCTAATGGTGGAGATCATTTTGCGGGTCGAAAGGGAGGAGAGGAACTATGCAGTCAGATATGGAGTAGAGAGAGAACGTTGAGAAAAGCAGGGGAAGTAAGTGCCGGCGAATGAAATGATGAGCATATCGAGTATTTCAGAAATTCGGGGTACGTCGTGGAAAAATCGATGTAAATCTCTTGATCGTTTACGAATATTCAAATGGATGGCTTGAAGTAATTTCCGGAAATGGAAATTAGTCTTTTGTTTCTTTTCTCTCTCTCTCTCCCTTCCACGACCCTCTCCGTCGCCCCATCCCACTCTCTTGTCGCCCTGTCACTCTTTATTATATACTTAGAAAAACATCTTTATTAGAATAATTAAATATTTCCGTTATATTTTCTGTAATATAGCTGATTATTATGGATGCTAAAATTATATAAAAATGGATTTGGATTTAAAATATCTTCATCTTATATATTCAACATCAATATTCTACTGAATTATAATGATCGATATGACATACTCACTTTACCATTTTACACCACATAATATTTTAAATAAACTAGTAATTAATATAAAATAAAAAGCTTACACTATTATTAGATAGAATGTATATTGATCAAAGTAAAACTTATATGTCTGGTTAATACTGTCGCACAAGTTTGGTCTAAATTGACAAATTTAAAGTAAATAAATATATTTATTTATATAATTTATCTGTCTTTATATTTGTTCCATATTATTTAAATAACATGTTTTTTTTTTAACTTTTAATAATCGGCAATCTTATCAATACAGTATAAATAATAAAAAACATATTTAATAACAAGATTATTTTAATAATTAACAATTTTCACTTTAAGTAATTAGAACTATATATATATATATATATATATATATATATATATATTGTATATTCATTAAAACAATTTAATAAAATATACAAATATAAACGAAATATTACAAATTCTTATTATTTAATACCGAAACGTTTAATTAAAAAGTTGTATTGCGTTGGTTTCTTAAATCATTGTGTTATTAGCCTTAAGTTAATTAAGAAATATAATTTGAAAATCAAATTTATCAAATATTTTTAGTTTAAAATAAATAGAATTAAACGGCGTTGTTAAAGAATATACAAAAATCATAATAAATGCTCTTGAAATGACATTGCTTTAAAAAATATTTGAAGTAACTTTTTTGTTGTTTGAACGAAATTTCCAAACAATCCATTTGTATTTTATTTAATACTTGTACAACACATATTATTATCTATTGTTAATATATCTAATATTTATCATAATAATTAAAATCAATAGCAATTGTAAAAAATTATGCTTCTATTATTAAAATTTATTTTAAAAATGAGGCGAGCAAAATTATTAAGATATTTAAAAAAAAAAAAAGTAATTATAAATATCATGATGTTCTCGGTATAAATATAAATAAAAGTAATTGTTCAAACAAAAATAAACATTCTTTTGCTCATTACATCATATGTGCTTTTATGTTTTTGTTTCGATAAGTATATAAATTATGTTACTTACGTATAAAAAAGACCATCGATACATTTTTTCAAATCTGCATTAATGAAGGCTGAACAATACCTGAAGCTACCTAAAAGGCTATTTAAATAAAATTTAAATACAAAACTGCTGAAATAATAAGAAAATGTTTGTTACACGGGATCTCGATGCCATAAAAAAAAACAAACAAAAAAACAAACAAACAAACAAACAAACAAACAAACAAAAAAATTGACCAATAGCCAAGAGTATAATATTTTATATAATAAAATAATAAGTTTTCATTAGGTTTGGTGCAATCATGTATGCAATAGAACTTAAATCATCATACAAATAGAAATAAAAATAAGCATCTACGTGAATATTTTTAACAAACATTTACGCAGTTAATTATAACAGTACCTTTATTATGCGATACAAACATATAAGACGCTGATGGAAAAATACAAACAGTCTAGACGTCCGATGGATTCACTCCATTTAGCTTCATTTGTAGATTCTTTAAAGCATATCATATTATAATAATACGTTTCTGTTGGGGGATTAATGATTCATGATTTTTATATAAATACGATAGAACGGCATAATATACTCCTTGGACATATTGACTTGTACATACGAAATAGTAAAATGTATATTGTCATAATAATTTCACCAAAAACCGATAGTCATTGTCAATCGCATTCATCACAATTCCTCGTATTTATGTTGCGTATACAATGACATGCGTCCATCACGTTTTATAATATCTTTGCACACTTGGAAATTCAAGTGGCCACCTCGATCGCATGTTCTCCTCGTGATACTGCGACTATCGTGTCTTTCTTTCTCTTTTTCTTCTTTCAGCTGATTAGAAATCAGAAGATTCACTTTTTACACTCTTTTTATCTCTTAAATGCATTTAATATGTCTGTACGTGTAGGTTAACGTTTGAGGCACAAGTACACAATTTATTATTCAGCTTTTAATTAGATGACCAACAATTAAAATGTACAATTATAATTAATACAATTTCAATTTCAATAATTATGTGAAAAAAAGTTTTTTTCGAAAATTTATTAAAAATTACATTTTATAGAATTCAGAAATAAAATTATACTTTTACGGTAATTTATGTTTTCATATGGCTTCACTTACATTATATGTTATGTAATACGAGATCTTATTTTGTTTACACTAGAGTAACAAAAACTAACAGTGTTAAATATACCCAAAGCCAATGTATGTTCCTTTAATATAATTTTATCTAAAATATTTGTTCTGTTTTTTATAAAAAATAATACTTTTATATATAAAAATACAAATAATTAGCATTATTATTAACAAAAATTGTTTAATTGTGTTAATAATGTTGCTTCTTTTTATTAAACCGATCGTGTTCTACTCTTTACAACAATTTTTAATTTTTGTATATAATCAGTCAAAATAAAGAATGGCAGCGAATTATAATCTAGACATGCCTATTATTTCTCTTATTTTTGCAATTAAATGTAATATAAACCCAACAATCTTGTAAAATAATATTATAGAATTTGAATTATATATATATGATAAAATATTAGATTAATATTTTTAAAAATTTTTCTTCATTGTACATTATTTATATAGATTACTATTATTGTTATTATTATTTCTATTTTTCTTTTCTTTCTTTTAATTAACGAACGACGATAAATCGCTATTTATTTATAATTTTAAATAAAATCGCGCTATTTGAAGGGCTGAATTACTGATTTAGAATATATTGGAATCATTTGCTGTTTAACTATCAACTTATTATATGTTTCTAAATGATAACCGAACTCTGGTCTATTTAGATCAGGATTACCCATATTTGGATATTATAATTTATTTAGAGCTTTAAAAGCAATTTTAAAATTCATTATGGATAACAATTAACAGTTATTCTAGAATATTAGATATGTGAAAACGAAACGTTGCATAGAGTGAAAAAATGATTTAGGAGCTCAAATTCTAAGCATTATATTTTAAAGTGGTTCATCAAATTTCGCTTTGCACTAATATGTTTTCCTCGCACAGTGTCTACTTCTCTCTTACTCTTGCATTCTCTGTCAATAATATATTTTGCATTTTTGATATTTTAGCCTGTCTTCCGATGTGCAAACATAACTGCTCTTTAAATGGATACCGAAAGCATTTTACAATATTGAAAAGTGAAACACGGCAATGCTCTGTTTGCACAAATAAGTAAAAAAAATGTATATTCAAGAAAAAGAGAAAACATGTGAAATGGTGAGTAAGAAATAGCAAGTAAAAAGAAGAGAACGAGTCAAATGGAGATGTAATTGATTTTGACAAAACACATATCGAATATTTTGTTACAAATTCCACAGATGATATTAACATAAATTATAATTGCATACATAAATTCATTAATTCTTAATAATCGAGATTTTTCAGAATTATCGTATTAATCATATATTTGCTTACACGTGACGTCACTTATGCTTGTATTCAATGATGCGGTAGAAGTTTAATGTAAGTTTTTCTGTTGAAAATCACATGTAGTTAAATTGTAAAGAAAACAGAATGTAAGTACATTATATGCAGAATTCTTTCTTATCGACTAGTATTTAAAATATATTAACACTGTTTTAAAATTAATACAAAGTAATTTGCGCATTATATTATTTTTATATCAATATTATAGCATTTATTTCATTGAAAAGTAAGCAGATCTTTAAAATTAAATTGGAACGGATATTTCAACCTGACACGTTAACAAAAAGTGAAGTGTGTAAAATAAAAAATTTGCCAGTCTAATATTACAAGTTCATGGTCACTCTGCTATATGGGAGTAATGTAAAGTATGGTTAATTGAAACTTCCTGTAATATTATTCTGTAATCAGGCTTCTTCCATTAAATATATCGACATGATTCCCATGCTGGCGAATTTGACAATTTTTTGAATTACCCAGATGGAATTATTGTTGTTGTTTTTTCTTCTTTATTAGTTGATTCAAACTATTTCGTCGTACAACACAATTACATTATTATTAATTTTTAACAATAAATGCAATTATTAAATGTATGCAATTTTGTTTCTTAGAAATAGACAATTTTACTATCGATACCTGTTTAAAAAGTAAAATCTTTTCAAGACTTTCTTGTGTCATATATATGCGTATAGTTGTTATCAGACGTATGATTCTTCTACTTGATTAATGACGGAAAAGCCTACAATATCATTAGTTTTAATTAGTTTGTTGATTAAAGTGCCTAACGAAGAAAGTTTTAGAATGCAAGACGAGTTTTTCATAGAATTTCATGAATGGATACAATATAAAAAATCTTAATAATCAATCAGAAATTCCCTGTCATGCATTGAAAAAGTAAATTCGTAATAATTAAGTTTTTCAGACAATTATTTTCAAAAAATTCTGACTTACATCGAACGATATGAGCGACAGTCTAATACCTTAAAATCATTTTGATGATGTACTATTGTACGAATTTGTATACAATCAGTAATTGTACTTATTTCAAAGTGATGAGAGATATAAAAAAAAAAAAAAAAAATCAATTAATATCTACAATTTATCACAATATTTGTTATAAATAATATGCTTATATTATTTTGAAATAGCATAAAATTGCTTATTTTCATACTAAATATGGCCAGAGATGTACTAGATATAATCCCGAAAGAAAATGTACACTAGAAAATTTTCATTTACATAAATAACAATGTACATTAGTTATGAATAACGAATTATCGAAGAACAGAATTATTTCTTCCGTCATATATATGGTTAAAAAAGATCTAATTAATAGAATAAATTGTTTAATTCATATATAGACAAAACTCAAAAGTAAAATATTATAGGGCATTCATAATAGTCAAAATTCTTATTTTTCATTCTCAGTTTCTGTAAGCTCGTTAGGTTTTAATAATTTGATAATCTATGTTACAAGTTAAATCATTTTCTTTGCCTGAAAAATGACTATTGTTGTAAATTCTAATAATACCCGAGTTAACTATTAATTGGGATTGAATTGGTAATTTAAAATTTTGTAGCATTGACTTTGGATGTCGCATTGAATATAACAATGAACATTTCAAGTTCAATTTCTAATCTGTGCGAGATCTAATTCTATAATTATTAGTATAGTATTAATTTATAATTATAATCCTATAAAATTACGCTTAATTATAATGAATCTTAATTATATCAATTCCATTAGAAGAAAGTTTACCAGAAAAGTATACCATCCTATATATTATTTATAAATTTAATTTTTTACAAATGTTCTGTTCTGTATTATCCAGTTTGATTGTTTAATTATAATTGTTTATAATGTGTTTGTATGCATATCGTGAAGCATAATTTTTTAATACATTTTTTGTACATTTCAATAGTCATACATTTAATAGTTAATAGCAGCCGTAAATCATATCGCATAAATGTATAATTTTTAGGCTTGTACTATATGATTTCCGTAAATATTGTATTTCATGACAAAACTTACTTGCATGAAATTGGCACTATGAAGCTGTTAAATTGTATTTCTCAACAGAATATTTCAAAATTAAAGGTAAAGTTAAATTGAAAAGACCTTGACGTTCCCAAAACGTGAATTAATTTGAATATATTGAACGATAGTATAATATTCTAATTTAAAAAAAATTTTATTTTTAGAGTTGCAATTATTAATAGTAATATTTTTAAAAATGCTTGAGAGAGAACGTTTATTTAAAAAAAATATTTTTAATTATAAAAATTTTAAAAGAATGTACGCTGTATTTCATTACAATTTAATCTTTTATAATCTAATATTTTGCCTTGTAATTTTTCAATTTTTACGTACGACTGTTGATTAATTATGCATATTTAACATTAGATACATTTTTGTAACATCAATGTAAAATAAAATTTTTACTGTTTTAGTCGGTACTTAAGAAAATGAATATGTTTCTTAAGCGATTTTTTAAAATATTAATATGTTAAAGCTAAAACAATTTTCCAAGCTTATTTAGTTGAGACCAAATTTATAAATACGTATGTTCCGATTAACATAATTTAAGAATTTTTGTAAGGTAATACTTAAATAATTTTGCTTCCTTTAATAAATTATAATACAAATATTATTGAGTTTCCTCATTACAATAAAATTTCATTTTACGGCTTTTCAATTTATATTATTGTAATTTATTGTACTTTATTGTAATTAATCATTGAAAATTTTGTATTTTGATATATACATTATTTAATATTAGCTTACCCATTATTTTATTAGACAATTTCAACAATTAGGGGCTCACCCATGCACGTACGCAGATTTATACTGTACAGGCGCGCGCGCGCGCACACACACACACACACACACACACATACACACACAAACACAAACACAAACACAAATGCTCAGTATACAAATTTATATGTAAATACCTAAGAATTCCTTTAATTTCGAAATTGAGTTCTCAGTCATTGCCAATATCAGAATTTTAAAAATTTCAGTTCTTTATTTAAACTTATTAAATAAAATTACTTACGATCATACAAACTGAGTGTAATTAAAGTAACCATAAATTTTTTATACGAAACTGTTAACAAAAATGCATTACTCGAATGATATTATGATGTTCCTAATTCCTAGTATTATCGTTGAATAAGTATCGATAAGTCTAATATTTCGAGCAATCAACAAATCAAGAACGAATAGTGTAGACAATCATAATTGTATACTTTAAGTATTATTGTGCAGACTAACATTAGCTATGCTTTCTTTGTAAATATAATTGTAATTTTCTAAAATAATTAAAACCATTTGGAATATTAGATTTAACAATAGAAGTACAATTTCACTGAAAAATTAGGGTATAGATGGGTAATTTATTATGGTAAAATGGCAGGTAATGATACATTTACAGAGAAATTGAGTCATTTAATACACATCGGCCTGGAATAACGGATAGATGAACATTTCCATGAAGTACATCTTGGGTTTGTCGAAATTTTCTGAAAAATTTACATTATAACTTCTATGAATTATTAGGAATATAAAACTTTAGGGAAACATGTATAACAAAATGTAATATAAAAATATGAAAAACTATTGATTAATAAATTTCCATAGAACATTAACAATATTTGCTTTACCTCGAATATTATATCGAATTATTTTCAATATATTTATTAATAAGGCGTATAATAAAAATCTCGTTAAATATTTTTTTTATAATTATAATTATAATATTTTAATTTCAAATAAATATTTTTAATATTTTTACTACATTTCAAAATCTTTGGAAACTGTTATTTCTATTAATTGTATAAAAATCTCTTTGTTAACGATCGCCAGGGCAATTCTGTATATACTTGTGGAAATTTTTATGAAAAGATGTGTAGAAATTACAGCTGATCGGTTAAATATATATAAAAGTTGTATTACATCGTATATTCGTACACGCTAACGTGTAGTGATTGACTTAAAAATGAATTTTTACGCAATATCTACAAAATGATTTATTATCAACTGATAAAACTTTAAGCATCTATTGAACATATATTTTGATACATTTTTATCTCCACTTATAATCATGAAAGATACGCAGCTTTACCAATACGCAAATAATTATATTTCATTCATTATAAACGTGATTTTCCTAAAAATAAATAGGGGCGATTCTAAATAATAAAGTTTAAAATGTTCTTATGTCTATAATATACTGCATTTGTTTGTATTATTGAACTATTATTTAGAGCATATGAGAAACCAATTTATTTATAGTATTTGCAAATAGTATTTGCTATAAGATTGTTATTATTTATGTCAATAAATTTTCCGCTTTAGTTGTTCTAATATAATTTTTAATTTTTAATTTTAATTAGTAAACAATTAATCATAGCCTATATTGACAACATAGGAACTCGATCGCATTAAACCTTTTCTATTAACAATTATTTAATCTTTAAGGGGAATTTAATTAGCTTTTCATTTATTAAAATTTTACTGTAACATTTTGACTTTTACATAAAGGCTGTAAATATACAATTTTTTTTTTTTTTTTTTTTTTTTTTATCAATGTACTTCTTTAAGTCCGAAATATGTCCGATTCTCAAATACTAATTTAAATTAATATTAATCGAATCTATGCTATATTATGATATTAAATATTAAACGAAAAATTTCATATAAAAATAAAAGTAAAAAAATTTGTCCTAAAGTAATATGGCAGTGTAAGTATAATATGTAAATATGTACACATAAATATATAAATAAATGGAATATAAATAAATAAAGTTGATCGTTCAATGTTTACTAATAGATTGTAATAGTCCAATGAAGAAATTAATGTAGACATTTTATAAAAAATTATTATGTGATATAGTCGCACTCTCACAGATAATTTGGATAATTTTCTTCCATAAGTTTTTTTGTTTTTATTTTTATTAAACTGATTTGAATAAAATAGATCAGGGGCAGAATTTCTTCAAATTCATGTAACAAATTGACCAATTCCGTTATAATTAAAGCTTCACGATCGATTGAATACCCTCGCATACAAAATCTCGCGCTAATGCGTAAGGTTTCGCGTTCAACTTAATCAATTTTTATTGCCAAACGTTTTATGCAATTACTTTGCGAATCAATTCCTTTAACAATATCAAAACAACTCGACGTAAATTTAAGAGGTGCTATCGATGCCAAGGCATGTGAATAAATGTTTAAGAAGCGAGAGTGAGAAGCTAATTCGTGTCATCTCGCTATCAACAATTTCGCCATAAAACAAACGGACGCCACAACGAATCCTTCATTTATCGGACGTGGCGAGCAAAAAGTCCCGAGGCGCGAGTAGGTGTCGAGAGACATAACGACCATCGACATCGGCCCTCTTGGGTCGCACTCGCCTTATCCCGAGATATTAAAAAATAGTAAACAACCTAAGGCGCGAGATGAATACCGACACGGAATCACGATTTTGGAGTCGTGCTCATGCATGTGATAAAACCACGCAAGGGGGAGGAAGACGAGGCAGTAAGCGACAAGTTCACAACCCCGTTAAACTTGGCAACGACTCCGACCTCGCGGCCTCGGTTTCTCCTCAGGGCCCGGGCACGTGACGACCACGGCCCTGGCAGCCCTCAACCCCACTCCGGCCGACCGG
>NW_011948415.1:1813837-1867223 GCF_000503995.2 Ceratosolen solmsi marchali
GCCGAGCGACGATTGGCCGGGAAGCGAACACGCCAGGTCGACGTGCCTGACGACGGTTGCGGGGCGATCGATCGCCCCGCCGATCACAGGGTCCGGGACGCGATGTCGCGTCCGTCGTCCCCATCTAGAGAAAGAGGAGAGTCCGCGAAAACGCGCCACCTCGTCCGCGATCTTTCTTTCGTTCGACAAGCTTTCGCGGTTTTTAGGTCTTCGATTAATCATCGGCTCTCGGTGCGAGACGTCGGAACGGTGCTCCGCGTCGAGGAACGATGCTCTAGGGAATTTTCCGCGATGTTGAGGTTTTTTTTTTATCATTGCGAACTAGTGCGGTCACTCGTTGATCGAGAATCGGAAAATTGACGGCCACCACTTTTGAGAGCTTACGGATCGCGAATTTCCTCTCGTGTGATCCTGCGTAACGGGAATTACATGGTTCGCCGATGATGTCCGAGTATACGTGCGCTCGTTGTTGTTGTACCACTTTCGTCTCGATTATTAAATACTGGATTGTTTTAGTCATACATAGCATTGCGTTAATTTTTTGGCCAAATGTATGAAAAGCGAACGAGTACAATTTAAGAAGTTAGGTGAGAAAAAGACTGAAAAGGCTGTATGATTTTATTTGAAAGCTTCGGACTTACTCTCACTTTTATATGCACTTTTATCATTAAATTTTTACGCTAAAATATTGACTTACATTAAATGAATAAATTACAATTGTTTAATTAATCAAAGATGTTATAGGGTATAATGTAAGCCGTATTTAAAAAGGCATTTTTTAATACCTATAAGCCTAATAATTTTATGTGTGGGTGAATGTAGGCAAGCACGCTTATGAATAAATGAAAAAACTATATTTACGTGAAACGTCTTTGTTTATTTCGAAACAAAGACTTATATGATGGAATTATTAGAGTATAATGGATTATAGAGAAAAGATTTCTACTTTTCTGCAATAAAAGCCGCTAATATTTAATATAAATTAGAAATATAATATCTAAAGACAAGCTTTCTTACGGAGTTAGAATTTTGTATTCGAGAAAGAATATATCAAATTTTAGATAAATCGATCAAATACATATCGAATGTATATATATATATATATATATATATATGAAAATGCAGATTTGAATAAAGTATGCGCAATGTTTTAACTACCGTATACGCATATGTATATATTAATAAAAAATATATTATTAAACTTTCAGACAATTTATTCCCAGTACCATATGGCGCATCCTCTACTTTCCCATGCACACATACACACAAACACCTGTCAATTTATTATTGGCAAAAGAATATTATTCAATATACATAAAAAGAGCACGTTTCTAGCAAATTTAATGAACCATTTCTGTCGGATCTTGCACCCGTATAAGATTTAAAATAATCATATTCCCATACATTCGCTAATTAACTTTTTGTATTAACTTTACAAACAATAACAACAACAATAACAATAATAATTTAATACTAACAATTTATTTTTTATAATTCAGATAAAATACATTCTTTGGTAACATTCGCTTATGATCGAAAAGGCCGATTTTGCGATTTTGCTACATTAACAGTCAAGTTGAGCTAGATAATTTTAAAGTCGAATGGAATACTTTTGAAGTATTATAATTTAAACACACTAAACATTTGACGCATTTTTGTAAACGCTGACAATATAATGTATTTTTCTCTATAAATTCCTTGAAGATTTCACTCGATTATTTTCATGATAAGCTTTGCATTATATAAGTATCGTAAACTATAAATGAAATTTTTATAATGATTTTACAGGAGAATAAATGGAAAAATTAAATTAATCAAAGTTCAATTTATTAAGAAGATAAAATATGCCAAGTAATCACCTAACAATTGAACACAGATTAATATAAATGTTTTAACTTCGTGTCATTTTTGTTCGATAATTTATATTTTGTCCTTGAAAGAATATCAATTATTCCTTAAGCATGTATCAAGTGATATATAACTTTACCATTTCTATATTTTTAGTCAGTATGAGTTTTTTATATTTCAATACATTTGGCGATAGATGAAAAATTTATACAGTTTAAAAAATATTATAAATAAGCGATGTATGATATTAATAATAAAATTAAAGATAAAGATAAATTTAATAGTTTAAAACATTTTTAATCTGTATAATATATTTATACTAACCAACATATAATAATTATTTTTTTTTACTTTAAATATCTATTCAATAGTGTTTTTGAAATAAATACTGTAAATATCGTAGCAGTTTAATTGTCTATTTTTATTTTTAATATATTATTTTCGTATAACATCACATCAAGATAAATTTAATGACGTAATTTAGCTATAAAAACTGACACAATCATCACATTATTTTATCGTCAACAAATGTTATAATTGTAAAAATAAATTAAAAAATTGTTTGAGTTGATAAACATTTTCTAGTCTTTATACTAAATTATGTTCTCTATTGTATTTTTTTTTTCAAGAAAACTTGAATAAAAAAAACTATTATATGTATTTGTTTTAAATTGCACCAAACTCTTAGAAATATTTAAAACAATTATCGTATGTGCACATGCAATTACAATATAGAAGTAATAATCACATAATTATAATTATAAATTATGTTTTTCAAATTTTTGTTTGTTTTTCTTCTTCTTCATATAATATTCATGTAAATTATAAATATTACTTTCTACTTCTTTATTAATGATTTATAAATAATTAAAATTTAATAAATTACTTCTTCCTTTAATTTAAATGATTTAATTAAAATTAATTTGAATTGATCATAATGAGCTTATAATTCTATGGATTCTATAAGCTAAGCATATAATTATTTATTTTGCTTAATTCTTTTTATTTCATTTAATTATTTATTTCATTCGTTCATTTAATTCTTGTTAATATAAATTAAAATTATAATTAAATAAAACATTAATTTATTCTTATTTAAATTTATCATTATTATAAATATTAATTTCATAATTAAATAAGAAAGAAATAATTTAACAATTTATAATTATTTATAATAATTAGATTATTTAGTTCTTAAAAGCTCGATTGGATTTGTAAATTTTAGTACAGTGTCATGTTATTTTTTTCTTTTAGAATGAAAATGTTTTTTCAATATGTGTTTTAATTTAAATTAAATTTAATAAATTAAATATTTCGATAATTTGTTAATAATTTCATTATTCGTAATTTTTTTTTTTTGCTTTAGAAATAGAATTTGTATTTCATTAATTTTATTAATGTAAACAATTTATTTTCACTTGCAAAAATCAACATTTGTAAGATAATATTTTTAATTACTCAAAGATTTTTATATTTTTCTTATTCTGGAAATTTCTATTAAAATTTATTAATTAATTAAATTTTTTATCAAGTATTGTTATTATTGCTATTATTGTATAAAATTTTGCATAAAATTTTTTTATATATACTTTAAAATCATTTCAAATTATAGAGATGGAATGATTGTGGTGTAACAAGTGAACGTCGTCAAGTGTTATATTCACTTATATAATGGAAAATTCAGATTAATAATGATTTCTCATAAATCAATAGAATTATATCGCTTATATTATTTAAAAAAAAAAAAAAAAAAAAAAAAGAATAATCAATGTGAACACTGAAGACGATGATAAGCTTTTTATAACAATGTTTTATTTAACATAATTGATTAGAACTTTTTTCCAGATATATTTTACACAATTGTATAATGAATCAATTATTTTATTTAATATAAATTTGTTTATGTATAAAATATGAATATATTTTTTATGCATCAAAATACATTATATATGTTATCCCATACACTTTAAGCATAATTATTAATTTTTTAGTGCAAATTGCAAATCAATAAAATATCTTTTTTTACACCTTCAATAAGATGCGTATTTAATGCATTAATTAACATGAAACTATAAAGACTAAAATAAATACAAATAAATTCACATTAAAAACTTATTATGCATCTCAAAAAAAAATGTACAATATTAAATTTGTCAAAGTATCATTTATAAAAATGAATGTATGGCTCAAAATGAAATATATGACTCCGTTTTTTTTAATAGCGATTAAATGCAGTGTATATTTTAATGCTACAAAATACTTATTTTTAGAATGCAGGATGCAAATTTTTAACAAAAAAAAAAAAAGAAATTTATTTTAAGTGTATATATAGAATTTTATTTTACAAGTATATACATTCATATATTTACTGAATGAAAGGTGGATGTGTTAATCACTTTCGAGAATATCGAGAAGCGAGAAATATGCTTAAAAAGAAAATGTTTTAAATGAAATAATTTTTTTCAACTTTATAATTGTTTTATTAGCATATATGGCTTTAAATGAAATAATAATATATATATAAAAAAAAAAAAAAAACATTAATATTTTGTAAGAAACGCAAAATTGTGTACATTGATGAACGAATAGTCAATGAGTTAGATTACATTTTGTTTTAAGTGACTTCCTGTAAATATTTTGAAATGTATATTATAAAAAAATGTTGTAAATTTAATTTGAAAAGGCATTAATTTAAGTGAATGAAATCATGTTCTCATAGTATGCGATGTATGCATTACCCTTTGTGATGATTGTAAACAATAAGCTACAATTGCAAATCGACCTTTGTTCTGCAGCTGTAATATATGTTATCATTTAGATTCGTGAATGTGCAATATTTTGGACTTTGACCTAAAGTTCGTTTTTTCATCAAATACATTACCGAAGTAATTAGCGCAATCTATGTTTCAACCACGAAACTTTTGCAAATTGATACGTTAGTTGTCAGAAGCAGGCATAAGCAGTTTTATTTGGCTTCTGAAGCTAATATAACTACGTAACTTTCAAAGGTCAACTAAATTTGCTTGTTTGTTTATAGAATCAAACCACAGAATTTAAACTGTTAAACACTGTTAAAATGTAGAGTAAATGATTGTAAACAATATATTTTATAATCCTAGATAAAAATAACTAACTATTCATGATTATAAACTAATTGCAGTAAAAAATAAATATCTGTAGTAAATAAATAGAAATGGAATAAAAGGATAATACAAATATAACATTAGTAATAACAGTATCAACATAAATTGATGGTATAAAAGTTTACATTTGAATATGCAAACAATAGATGAAAATCTGAAACAAACTGATACGTAAAATTGACTAACATAACTTTTTATATATGTTGATTACAAAGCATTTTAGATGATTTTTTAAAAATTTTTTTCAATCATTTACTCTACATTTTAACAGTGTTTAACGAAATGTTCTTACATTCATATTATTTAAGCATTTTAATAATATTTTCAAATAAAATTGATAAAGACAACTATTGTATAATACATTTATAACAGAAATAATTTTCTCATCATTATAAACACATGTGGAGATAGTTTCTTATCGAAAAATTTCTCTCTGCGATTTAGTTAAAAATTATAATGTATTGAATGCATAAAATACGCTAATTTTTTATTTCTTAACGATTTATACATATACATTTTTTTTTAATTTTAAATATTTAATATAATTTAACGATTAAAAGGACAGATTATTTTAAATTATCAATTATTATTTGATACTACAATTTGATTCTTTTCTTTCAAACAAAAGCTACAATTAAAATATTTCTTTCTATTTTTTCAATAATTATTTTATACATTTTTATAGTAAATTTTTAATACGCAATAGAATATTTGTTTAAAAATATAATAAATAAAAAATTCATTATAAATCATATATTAATATATTAGAAACATGTTATCTCAGATTAAATTTTTTTTTGTTAGAAAAAATTTTTTATCATATTTGTACTTAAAATTACCAAGTGATTTCTTCAATAATTTTTAAAACATTGTATTCATTTAATTGAATCATTGATTTTGTAATTTAAATTAATTTATAGATATATTGGTTTTTAAAATTAATTAACAATTATTATTATTATCTGTCTCATAGAATAATTAATTAAATTTTTTCTTAAAAATCTTAATTAATAAACATTTAATTATGAATACGAAAATTGCAAAAAATTTTTATTACTATTCATATATACAAATGATTTTTGTATAATAATACTGTGAATATAATATCGTGGATTGTTGGTAATTTAAAAGAAGTAATACCTAAAAATTATATGTGAGAAAAGTTTAAATAATTTGTATAATACATCTGGAAGTAATTTGAAAGAAAAATCTCTGATTAATATATTATGCTGTGATCCGTGCTTATTATTCAATTTTAATTTAAAACATTATTAAATTTAAAAATTATATTTTCAAATTACAAAATTTATATAAAGGTAATTTAAGTAATATTTGTATAGGAGTAAAAATCAAAACTTATAATGAAATGAGATAATATTACAGAAGCTATAAACGAAATTAAAACGAAGGTTAAATTGCTCACTTGGATATTTTATATTTTAAATTGACTATTATGTAAATATCTCTTGCTTGACAAGACGTTCGATTCAGGAACTACATTTAGAATTCAACTTCTTTAATTTAAAACACTTCAATTTAGATAAGTGAAGTATGAGATAAAATTTATAAAATTTAAGAATTTTTTAACACTTAAAATTGTTACTCTTATAGTGAAAAAAATAATAGACATAATCGATGTTGTATTAACTCATTTTTCTGAATATTTAAATGGTATATAAAAAATCACATGAATTACCAATGAATATATATATCTCGAAATATATTGTATTGGAAACATTATGATTAAATAAATTTATATTTTAGGATTATTCATATTGTAATCATATGTCTTGGAAAAAAATAAACATACGACGTTCAAGATTAATACTTATTCAATTTATTTCATTGCTTCGAATCAAACTTTTACTTTTCAAATTCTAGTATATATAGTATTATATTTTTATAAAAACTTGAACACCTTTTAAAGCGTTTCTTTTATGAAAAATAAAAAAAAAATATTAGTATGAACTTGACCTTTTCTTGCAAGAAGCAATTATTTCCAGTTAGTTAATAAATGTATTAAAATTTAATACTCGACTATTTGACATAATGTAAACCACAATTTATTTAATTGAACTGTATTTCATTATAAGAATTTTGTAGTAAAATTATCAATTTTTTTTTTTTTTTGTAAGTTTTTTCTTAAAAAAGTTCATAGTAATTTAAGGAAAGTAAAATTTTTTGTAAAGCGAAAGGTAAATGATACAAGTAGATATATAATTATTTTCCAGAAGTAAGTTTTTTTTTTTTTTTTTTTTTTTAAATAATAATGTATGCGGTTGATTTTTCCAATATGCGCAAAAATACCCATATTTTTAACATATTTTTACCAGGTCAAAGACTATACGATAATACAAATATATATATATATTAACATGCATGTAAATCTTATTCAGGGGTAACTGCATTTATAAAGGTGCAAATGCACATGTATATATGCTACACGGCAGGTGTCAAGTTCATTTCTCTTCTCTCTCTCTCTCTCTCTCTCTTTCTAGGCCCATGCGCGAGCGCGCACACACGCGCTTACAAAATACAATCAGTGTGCACAACTGGAGGCAAGAAATTTTTGTGTGACCTTGAAATAGCTTAATTATTTGTGCTAATCACAAGTAGTGTCATGCGAATATTTATCGAATACAAAAAACTATATTAGAGTTAACCAGCGATATAAATTAACTTTAATTACAGTTAAAGACATTTTTTATATTTAATTTATAAATTCGAAGAACAAGCGAATTTTGCGTGAATTTTTATTATATATTTATTTATAAAGAAAATTATTCTATATATTCATTGATTAAAATTATGCTCATTACTTTCGAAAAAATATAGTTGAAATATTTTCGATATTTTAGTTGAATGTATATATCGAACAATTATTGAATTACAGTTTATAAAAATGTTTTTTATACTTCAAATTACTTTTTGTAAAGATTTTTCTTAAGGAATGTATTAAAAATATAAAATATTTCTTGTCGAAAAAATATAAAAATTGTCTTGCCTTTCCAGATATAAATGATCTTTATTATTAGATCAATAAATTAATTTAAGTATAAATATGAAGTGACGAAGTCATAATATCACACTAAAATCTTAATAAAATATTGTTTTATTTAATTTTTGGTTACACACAGAAATGGATATTAAATTCTGCAAAACTTTAAAAATCTTGAGTGTTAATGGAATTATATTTTTCTTAAATTATTACTTTTTAGTCAGTTATAACGTTTTACTTTATATGTTGCCAACTTAATCGATTAAAATAATATATAATTTAATTTACTTATTCCGAAAATTGAAATTCATATCATAATAAAAATGTTATCTATTTTATATTTACAATATATTAGATTAAAGGTGATAATTTTTTTTTAAAAAAAAAAACTGTAAAGGTTATAGATAATTGAATAAACTCTGAATATTTTTAACTACAATATTTGAATGTTAACAATGTGTTTTAGAAGGCATATTTAATAACTGATTTTCTTAGCTTTGTAAAATAGACTAATACTTACATCTTTAGGATACCGATAAACTTGGTCAATTGTAATTGTGGAATTAATTAAATATCTATGTTATGATAGCCTGAGGATGAAAATAGATTATTATGAAATGTAATTTCCATATATTTGCATAAAATAATGATCATTGGATATGAAGATATGCAATATATGTACAGCTATTGACATCTTTTGGTTGCAATAGTAATATTTGATGACGTAAAGGCTGTTAGTTGTTGATTGTTGGCATTGTTGCCAATTTTAAGATGTTGAGAGTCGGGTTATGGTGGACTAGGGACACGTAAACATAACCTCTATATTAAAAATGGGGTTGAAGGAGAGAAGACGACGGCATAGGAGTTCATCATCAGAAAGCATTGTTATCAAAAGTAAAAGAAAACGCGATAAGGAAGATTATAGCGACGAAGATCAAGAAAATAAAAATGAAAAACGGTATGTATTTTAGTGATAAAAAGAAAGTATGCGTATACTTTTAAAGGTTATTGAAGCATCAATTTTGGTTGTTTTATAATAATTCTTTTATTTAATTCAGATATAGGTATAAAGTATCAGGAAAAGATAGAGACGATGATGATAGGTACAAAGTCAAATCTAAAGAAACTCTTAGGAGTAAAGATAGACTTAGTGTATCCAATCGTGAACATGGCAGAAGCAAAGATCGGCATCAGGTAATAAGTGCCATGAGGGCCACGAGTAGAGGAAGAAAATTATCAGAGTCTGAAGAAGAGAGAGAAAAAAGTGAGAATAGTGATTCAAGTACTGATAAAAGCAGTGAAAGTAGTAGTAGTAGCAGTAGCAGTAGCAGTAGCAGTAGCACAAGCACAAGTAGCGACGATAGTACTGAAGATAGCGAAGATTCGGATACATCTACGGAAGAAACAGATGGAAGTAACAAAGAAAAATTGCAGAATAAAAAGGGGTACAAAAATAAGAATCAAGAGACTTCTTCAGAAGACGAAGAAACAAGTAATAACAGTAGTAGTTCAAGCGACGAGGAAATTATAAAAAAGAGTATTGAGTATAGGGAAAATTTATACAAAAGTGAAAGCAGATCTAGGGAAGAAAGAAATAAAAATAGAGAATCTGAGAGATTTTGTGAGAAAAAAAGTAAAAATATAACCAAATCTAGTGAGCAGCATGAAATAAATAGATACAGCGAGTTTCTTGAAGAGAAAGATAAAGGTAAAGATAGAAAAAAAGAGCAAGAGAAACTTCGAGAAAGAAGAGACAAAAGTCAAGATAGAATAAGATCTAGAGAAGAACGATATAAAACTCAAGATCGTAATAAAAGATCTGAACTAAGAGATAGAAGTCGAGATCGAAGTAGACACAGAGATGGAGATAGAAATCGAGATCGTGATAGATATAGGGATTATAGAGAGAGAAGTCAAGATTATGCTCGATCTAAAGAAGAAAGGCATAGAAGTCGTGAACCAGATAAGTCTCGAAAAGATAGGAATAGAAGCAGAGATCGTAATAAGTTTTCGGATAGAGAAAAAAGTCGAGACCGTAACAAAGCTCAAGTAGATCGAGTTAGAAGCCGAGATCATAATAAAATTCAAGAAGATAGAGGTAGAAGTAGAGATCGCAATAAAATTCAAGAAGATAGAGGTAGAAGTCGAGATCGTAATAAAATTCAAGAAGATAGAGGTAGAAGTAAAGATCGTAATAAAGTTCAAAAAGATAGAGATAGAAGTCGAGATCGTGTTAAATGTAAGCAGGAAAGAGATAAAAGTGGAGATAGTACCAGACCTCGAGAAGATAAAGATAGAAACCAAGGTTGTATCAAAACTAAGGAAGAGAAAGATGAGAGATCTTTGGAAGATACAGATGGAAGTAACAATTGTACTATATCTAAAGAAGATTCAGAAAAAACCGAAGATCCTAGCAATCTTCATGAAGATATAGAAAGCAATCAAAATTGTACAAAATTGAAGCATAATAATACATCTCAAGAAGATCGATATAAAAGTCAGGAGCTTGTTGGATCTACAAAAGCAAAAGAAAGATGTCTAGATTACAAAGAGTCTTCAGAAGATGATATTGTATCTACAAAAAGAACTGATGCAAGTGAAATTCATGAGACAATACATGAAGATGGAGATAAAGGTCAAGATAGTTTTAAATCTAAAAAAGAATTAGACGTAAGCCAAAATTTACAGAAAGCTGTAGATGATAAAAATAGAAGTGAAATCAGAATCGAATCTAAAGAAGAAAAAAACGTAAGTCAAGATTATGATAAAATTCAAGAAGAGGGAGAAAAAGATAGAGGTCAAGATCTTATTAGGCTTGAAGAACAAAAGGATATAATTGAAGAATATGACAGCAGTCAAGAGGATACAGACAGTAGCCATGATAGCATTATAATAAAAGAAGAAAAAGATAAAAACCAAGATTGTGATAAACGTCAAGGAAAGCAAAACAAAAATAGAGATCAGGAAAATGGAGTTAAAAGTCAAGAGTATGATAAATCACGAGAGGAAAGAGATGTGTATAGAGAAAGGGATAGAAATAAAAATATAGATAGAAGTCGGGAAAGGAACAGAAACAAAGATAAACATAAAGAAGGTGATAGTAGAGAAATAAGCAGAGAAAGGGAGAGAAGTAGTGAAAGGGAAAAAAGCAACGAAAGAGGAAGAAGCAGAGACAGGGAAAGAAGTAGAGAAAGAGAAAATAGAGAAAAGGAAAAGAATAGAGAGAGAGAAAATAGAGAAATGGAAAGAAGTAAAGAAAGAGGAAGAAGCAGAGAAAGGGAAAAAAGCAGAGAAAGAGATAGAAGCAGAGAAAGGGAAGAAAGTAGAGATAGAGAAAGAAGCAGAGAAAGGGAAAGAAGCAGAGATAGAGAAAGAAGCAGAGAAAGGGAGAAAAGCAGAGAAAGAGAAAGAAGCAGAGATAGACGTAAGGAAAATGATGATAGAGATGGAAACAAGGAAGATGGTAACAAAGAAATAGGCAGAAGTAGAGATAGACGTAAGGAAAATGAAGATAAGGAAAGAGACAGGAGCAGAGATAAGTGTAAGGAAAATGAGAATAGAGAAAGAGAGAGAAGCAGAGATAGACGCAAGGAAAATGATGATAGAGAAAGAGACAGAAGCAGAGATAGAAAGAAGGAAGATGAGAATAGAGAAAGAGGCAGAAGTAAAGATAGAAATAAGGATGACGGGGATAGAGAAAGGCACAGAAGCAGAGATAGAAGGAAGGAAGATGAGAATAGAGAAAGAGGCAGAAGTAAAGATAGAAATAAGGATGACGGGGATAGAGAAAGGCACAGAAGCAGAGATAGAAGGAAGGAAGATGAGAATAGAGAAAGAGGCAGAAGTAAAGATAGAAATAAGGATGACGGGGATAGAGAAAGGCACAGAAGCAGAGATAGAAGGAAGGAAGATGAGAATAGAGAAAGAGGCAGAAGTAAAGATAGAAATAAGGATGACGGGGATAGAGAAAGGCACAGAAGCAGAGATAGAAGGAAGGAAGATGAGAATAGAGAAAGAGGCAGAAGTAAAGATAGAAATAAGGATGACGGGGATAGAGAAAGGCACAGAAGCAGAGATAGAAGGAAGGAAGATGAGAATAGAGAAAGAGGCAGAAGTAAAGATAGAAATAAGGATGACGGGGATAGAGAAAGGCACAGAAGCAGAGATAGAAGGAAGGAAGATGAGAATAGAGAAAGAGGCAGAAGTAAAGATAGAAATAAGGATGACGGGGATAGAGAAAGGCACAGAAGCAGAGATAGAAGGAAGGAAGATGAGAATAGAGAAAGAGGCAGAAGTAAAGATAGAAATAAGGATGACGGGGATAGAGAAAGGCACAGAAGCAGAGATAGACATAAGGAGGATGAAGATAGAGAGAGGGACAGAAGCAGAGATAGAATCAAGGAAGATGGGAACAGAGAAAGAGGCAGAAGTAGAGATAGAAATAAGGATGATGAGGATAGAGATAGAAGAAGAGATAGAAGCAGAGATTGTATTAGAGGTACAAATAGAGAAAAATATAGAAACAAAGATAGAAACAGAGATAGAGAAAATGGGGACAGATATAGAGATAGAGATAACGGTGATAGATATAGAGACAGGGAAAACGAAGATAGATATAACGAGAGAGACAATGGAGATAGATACAGAGATAGGGAAAATGGAGGTAGATATAGAGGTAAGGACAATGGAATTAGATACAAAGATAGAGAAGACGAGGATAGATACAGAGAAAGGGAACGAAGCGAAGAAAGATATGGAGAAATTAGTCAAAATTCCTACTACGGCACGGAGTTGAAAATTAATCATTACGGTTCTGAAAGATATGATCATCCAAATTTTAGGAGGGAGCAAGGAAAAAATGTTGAAAGAAGAAATGGAGAAGAAAATGACTCTAGTGACGTTATTACTCCAAAACAAAAGAAAACAGTAGATTTACTTACTTCAAAGACCGGAGGAGCATATATTCCACCTGCTAAGCTACGTATGATGCAAGGAGAAATAACTGATAAAAGCGGAGCTGCATATCAACGTATTGCTTGGGAAGCTTTAAAAAAATCTATTCATGGTTATATTAATAAAGTGAATACAAGTAATATTGCTCTAATTACAAGAGATTTATTAAAGGAAAATATTGTCAGAGGTAGAGGACTTTTAGTGCGTTCAATAATTCAAGCACAGTCCGCATCTTTAACATTCACATCAGTCTATGCAGCATTAGTATCCGTGATTAATTCTAAAGTACGTAAAGAGAAAACATTTCCAATGCTGAATTAAATAAATAATACTACATAAACTCGCGTATTGTCATAATACATAATTCCTTATATTATTATATTATATTTTTATCATATTTTTTAAATTACATTTTAGTTTCCAAATATTGGCGAGTTATTATTAAAACGTTTAGCAATACAATTTAAGCGTGGCTTTCGTAGAAATGACAAGATACTTTGTATATCATCTACAACATTCATAGCCCATTTGGTTAATCAAGGGATCGCACATGAAATTTTAATGTTAGAAATATTGACATTATTAGTGCAGACACCAACCGATGATTCCATCGAAGTAGCCATAGCAATTTTGAAAGAATGCGGCATGAAACTAACTCAAGTATCTCGCAAAGGTATCGAAGCGATCTTTGAAATGTTGAGAAACATTCTTCACGAAGGACAATTAGATAAAAGGGTAAGAAATCATAGGTAGTTAAAGCTTTTGTAAAAAATGAAAATTGATTTTATGGATTATATAATATTGTATTTATGTAGGTTCAATATATGATTGAAGTTATGTTTCAAATTCGTAAAGATGGCTTTAAAGATTATGAATCCGTTACTAAAGAACTCGATCTTGTAGAAGAAGAAGATCAATTAACACATTTGGTTACACTAGATGAAGCAACCGATGGACAAGATATACTCAGTAAGTTTTAACTAGAAAATTAAATAATTAGATAATAAAATCCGAGATAATTTTTGCTTTAATAATAATGCTCTAATATATTTATTATTCCCAATAAATATGCTGTCTCATTACTAATTCCTGCGTTAATCATTTTAGATGTGTACAAGTTCGACGCAGAATACATTGTTAATGAAGATAAATATAAAGAATTAAGTAAAGAGATACTTAATACAGACGACAGTGATTCAGATAACGAAGTGGATAGTGCAGATGAAGATAAAGATGAAGATTCTGATGAAAATAGTGATTCTGAAGAAGTAAAAGATGGCGGACTCATAGTAGATAATACGGAAACAAATTTGACGGCTCTTAGGAGGACAATTTATTTGACAATACATTCTTCGCTTGATTTCGAGGAATGCGCTCATAAACTTATGAAAATGCAGCTAAAGCCTGGTCAGGAAATCGAATTGTGTCATATGTTTTTGGATTGTTGCGCAGAAATGAGAACGTATGAAAAATTTTTTGGATTATTAGCAGGGGTGAGTGAAAAATAATCGCCTTATAAGATTCACCGTATGATTATATAATATTTAATTATTTAATTATTTGTTTTTAGCGATTTTGCGCAATTAATAAAACATTTGTAGAACCATTCGAACAAATTTTTAAAGACTCTTATGATACAATTCATCGACTTGACACAAATAGATTGCGTAATGTTAGTAAATTTTTTGCTCATCTTTTAATGACGGATTCAATTTCTTGGGTTGTATTATCAAATATCAAATTGAACGAAGAGGATACAACTAGCTCTAGCAGAGTGTTTATTAAAATACTTTTTCAAGAATTGTCAGAGTATATGGGATTACCAAAGTTGAACGAAAAGCTGAAAGACGAGTATGTTGTAAAATAATTAATTATATTGAAAAGCATTGAACAATTTATTTAACGAATGTTGTAAATGTTAATTTATTGTTATTCAACAGAGAGTTGCAGGAAGCATTTGCAGGATTATTCCCAAAAGATGACCCAAAAAATACGCGATTTGCTATAAACTTTTTCACATCAATAGGTCTCGGAGGTCTCACGTAAGTCTTTTCAATTTACCTATTATCATTTAATATGCTTTACATTTAAAAATTAATAATTAATTTTTAATTAAAAGAATAATCTTGCATTATTATTATTATTTTTTTATAAGTGATGATTTACGAGAACACCTGAAGTCTCGACCAAAAGCTGTAGCAGAGTCTGCAGTTGAAGTAAAACCAGAGGAATCTTCCAGTTCGGAAAGTTCTTCGAGCAGTTCCAGTTCAACGTCATCATCGACATCATCATCATCTTCATCGTCGACATCATCCGATTCGGGTAAATTATTTTATTTTTATTTGTTATCTTGTTGTGCTACTTTTGATGAAGTATTACAAAATATCTTAATACGCGTTTGCAGATTCTTCAGAGAATGTTAAGAAGAGAAAAAAGAAAGTCAAAGAATGTAAGAAGAAAAAGATTGTTAAACATCGCGAAGATAAGGAAAATATAAATAAAAAAGATAAAAATAAGAAGCCATTGACAGTTAAAAAACATGATAATAAACAGAAGAAGAAGAAAAAGAAATAGCGTAATTAAGTATCAATATTTAACAGATTAATTTACGAAAATATTGTAAATTATAATTTTTTTAAGGCGAAGAATAAAATATCGGAGTGTATATTATTTTAAAAATTTTTATTTATTTAAAATTGTACCTGTTTTACTCAATTATGTAATTGCAACAAATATAAAATATATGTATATATTTTTTAAGAATCTTGAAACCAAGTCTTTATCTAATATAAAGGGCTGTTTTTTGTTTTTGTTTTTTTTTTGTTTTGTTTTTGTTTGTTTTTTGTTTTTTTTAAATAGTTGTAAAAGATGGCGCTACGGATTCCGTTGTTGCTATGACTCCCCCAATTGTTGAATTTGAGGGAAATAACAGTTTGATCTGTTAGTACTTTTTAGGTGATAATATAATACTATTTTTAACATTACCATTGTTTCAAATAGGAAATAAAGTGATGGAAGGATTTACTTATCAACAGATTAAAGATCTTCAGCAGTTAATCACCTGCCCTAAAGATTCAGATTCAGATTCGGATAGCGAAGATCTGAAGCAACGTTTATCACGTCAAAAAATCAGTACTAAATAATTTATAAGTGTATTTGCAAAATATATTGTTAAAGCTTTCATTGTACATTCATTTTGCATTAAATTTGATTGAAATTACCTGCAATCTTTGTTATATTATAATAGTAAATACTATTTTATCGCAAATTGATCAAATATTTCTTCTACTGAAATTTTTACGCTAAATCTAACACGCAAAATCTAATTTACTTTTATGTTATTGTTTATTGGTATTTATAATTTTTTGTTTCTTTTTTCATTAATTTTACCATTAACGATTAAGATACATTTATTTATAATGCAAAATATATTTTACTTATTTATAGCGAAACAATTATACTATTAATAATAGATTTTAAATGCAAATTCCAAATCTAGTTAATAATTATGGAGAAACATAAAAATTTCGTAATATTAAAGTCGTACACACGAATCAGTTAAAGTAATATTATTTCGGTACACAAGAAATAATTGCAATTTGCGCAATGCAACATATTTGTATATGCTGTACTACATTTTTTGCAAATTCTATACGTGTACAGCATAGAATTATAATAGGTAATGTTTTAGGCCCTGGAGACATTGGTAAGCCAAGCACAACAATAACTAATGCGACTGCCGATGAAGCTCAGCAAAATACAAAAGATTCCAATATATGGCATCCGTTGGAAGTAAATGTCGGAAAGAATATTCAGGACAAGGATCCACGAATAGTTCCTAAATATGAGATGAAATTTAAACAAACCGTTGGCACGGAAGATATTTTTCTTGGAGTAAGAGCATACAGAATGCAAATAGCTTGTGCATAATTTACGACAAACTTTTCATCAATTTCTTGTCATTGGAAAAGCAATAGAAGCAAAGAATTAACATTGACTTTATAAAATTTTACAAACAATTTAAAGTCCTTATATTTATATGATTTAGAAGCGTTTGATTATTAATAGTATTCGATAGTTTGGTCGGATGATGCATTTAAAGTCATTTATTTTTACATTACAAAGTTTGCAGCGTCAATCACGCAAGTCAAATTCTGAAGAGGAATTTCATTTCATGATAAAGTCTTCATTTATTCGCTGCAAATATATTTTTAATTATATTAAATGAATTCATCAGAATAATGTTGAATAAACGGTAGTGAATTTCGATTTTATTTAACGATTAAAAGCTTATTTTCTATTCTATCAAATAAAGGGCATTTAAATTTATTCCCAGTATATCCAATAATATATAAATAATTATTAATTTTGCGTTTTTGGCGTAATTAATAAATTAATCATGAATTTATTTCAATTAATTTTCAAATAAATTTAAATACTTTTTACAAAGTGCTTACAAAACAAAAAATATGAATATGCATTACGATACATACATACATACATGCATACATACGCGCATGCGCACATATTTACACATATATATATATATATATATATATATATATATGCGTGTGTGTGTGTGCGCATGTGTGTGGAAAATTTTACATTACAAAAAATTGGTTGAAATTGGTCATTACAAATATTAATTTTTCCAATATATTACGATCTTTTTATATTTAGATCATGTGTGTGGAAAATTTTACATTACAAAAAATTGGTTGAAATTGGTCATTACAAATATTAATTTTTCCAATATATTACGATCTTTTTATATTTAGATATAGAGATTCCGACAACATAGAGAGACTCCAATGAAATATAAAATAAATAATGGTTATTAAAATCAAAATATTAATAATATATTTTAATAGAATTGAAATGATTTGTTTATAAAATCACGATATTGTCAAAGAGGCGAAACAAAACTTAGTCTTATATAAATATTATATATATATATGTGTTTTTTTTTTTTTTTTGTTTCGAGTGTAAAAAATCTCAAAAATTTACGGAGACATCGCAGTGCTTCGATTCACAGACCTAAGCATATAATTTCATTGCTAAGACAAAAGAAAATGAAATAATATCACTGTACTGATTTTTGACCCCTTCCTGACATTCCTAATCAATACTATCTAATTTCACTCCTTTGGCGCATACATTATAGATGAATCTAAAAACACCGGCAACCGCTTCTTGCAAGTGGTTAACGATACTGGTTACGCTACCCTCGGAAAAAATGGAAAAAATCGAGTTATCCGTAGAATATGACGTCATCGATATACGCAGCCCCAAGTGAGTATATGTAGACGCGTCTTACGAATCGTTGTATTTGGCTCATTCAATTGACGTGCATGGCTTGCTGACTGTAGTCCTTTCTCCTTTTGTTCATTTTTTTTTCTTTTTTCTCTTCTTCTTTTGGTTTTCTGGTTCAACTTTTTTGGTTGGTATTCCACTTTTTGCGATAAGCCGTCACGAAAGTCACGGAGTCACCTCCACACATTATGATTATTTAAACAAGTAATTTACCTATTCTATGAAGTGGAAGTTAAAAATACGACTTTTATGTTAAAGAAGGCTTACGAGGCGATGTTATTTTTCTTTCGAGCTACGCTAATTACTCAATTATAAGATGCATGTGTATGTATTTTTTCTTTTCACTCGACGGCTTTTAATGTTAAAACATGGAATAACTTTTTTACCTCGGAAATGTCGTTAGTTTAGTGTTTAATATAGGATAAGTAAGTTTGTAGTTACTAGATAGTCATAGTCTATAATCGTGTTTAGTTAGACATTCAGATATTGCACATAAGAACAAAGAATAGTAATTTTAATCGTTATGATCGAAAGCTGTATTCTGTTATTTAGTAATAATATGAAGTAAGAAAGATAGGACGATGTAGCTTTGTCAAAAGAAATTATCGCTAATTAATAATACATAAAATAATCGATTACAAAGAAAAAATAAAGTAATTTTTAATATAATCACTGAATAATAATTTATGAATGGTATGTAGTTGAGATTTTTTTCTTATTAGTTATCGATATAAATGTCCAATTAAATATCTTATTATAATTAAAATCGCGTTATTCTTACGATATCATTACTTTAGAACATCTCATTAATTTTCGCGATAATTACAAAATATGAATATTTTATATATATATATATATATATGAATAATTACGTCTCGACTCATAAATTATACATTTATAGATTACTTATTATAATCAGTCTCCATACGATATAGCAAAATAATCCATTATTTTTTTAAATTACTAAATAATAAACATTGTCAGTCAATGTACTGCACTGCACTGCACTGCACTGCACTGGTATTAGTAGATGCACCCCACCAACTTTCAATGGTCAACCTTCGTTAATTTTCTTTCTTTTTTCATCTGATTGACATTTAGATATCGGTTACAACTGCCAACGCCTTTCTCCGTCGATCCAAATAGTTCGTCGGCCAAGTGGAATCCCGATAGCGAATGCTTGGAATTGACGCTGAAACTCTGTAGGGAGCTCGACAATATTAATTTCTAAAAGCAGCATAAAGTAACGAGTGTCACCAAATTAAGCACATTTAATTGAAAACAAACTGGTTTTTAAACTATTCGCTCATTTTATTGTTTACGCTATATGTATATACATATATATATATATATATATATATATATATATATATCGTAAGTTTAATATCGATTTTTAAGACTCTGTTTTATATGGACCAATTTTCGCTGTGAGTTAATAAAATAGTTACAAGCTAATAACAATGTTATTTTACAATTAATTAATCTTCACCACACATATTATATCTTTATAGTAAAGAGGAAAAAAAATTAGTATTTATAGAAAAGGTAATAGTAATTTTTAGTTTTTCTTCTCTTAATGTTAATCAGTCGCAAGTATTGTTAATAAGAGAAATTAATTAAATGCTCAGAGAGTAGGATTACAATTACTTTCGGCCATTTACCCGTAAAAAGTATTTCTCCTTTGACAATTCAATATATTGGCATTATTCCTTGACAAGTGAGAAAAGCAAAATGTTTTCTAGGTTAACACAAGATTGCTTTGAAACAGGTAATAATCAAAGTACGGCAGATGTCGAGTGAGAGCCGTGACATATAAAGTTTTCGATCTTTCGATAAATTGCGTAAAGAACGGGGATGGTATCGACGCGAAGATGATTAAATTCGAAGTTATAACGAGCTTACGAGTATGATTATTGTAAAGTTTGACAAACACTTACAAGTTTGTCGCGGGTCGTACGCTTTGTTATCAATCTTCATCGGCGGCGTTTAAACATCTTGGATCGATCGCGCAGTCGCTGTACTTCGTCGTGGGCACGTGCTTGACACATGTTGTGCGCGATTGAGAGAGGAAGAGAGACAGAAATAGGCAACTTGAAAATGGCGCGGCCTTAACCAACTGAAACTGGAAGCCTCCATAGCTCAGGGGTTAGAGCACTGGTCTTGTAAACCAGGGGTCGAGAGTTCAAATCTCTCTGGGGGCAGTTTTAGTTTTTTTATCCCATGATCCCATGAAATCAAGATATGCGCGGCGATACCATTGACGATAATTATGGCGGCGCGGGGCGGCTACGGCGGCTACGGCGGCGGTGTATTGCATCTTTTAATGTGGTGGCAGCGATCGTAAAAACAAATGGAGTCTCTCCCGTCTGCATAATAAAACAGAAGCGTGTGTTTGGGCGGGGGCGGCTGTAGTAAGAGAGCGATCTGTGCTACTGCGGTGGGGGTGGTGTGGTGGTTATGGAGCGAGATAGAGCGGGCAGCGAGCAGCGAGCACACACACGCACACCGCTGCTGGCCTCTCTCATGAGGGGTAGGGGGATGATAGTTACAAAATGTTCTGTAACTTTACATGGTGGATGGGGTGGGGTTTGGTGGTACGCCTGGCATGTTGTTAGTGTGGGTGGTAGTGGTGTGCGGTGGTTGGTGGTGGCTGTATAATGTATGCGTCGTCGCGGGATTGTGGTGTGTTGTGTGTGTGTCTTGTCGTTCTCTCTCTTCTCTTATTTTACAAGCTTCTTCTTGCTACTTCTATCAATTGTGCGGGACGAAGAAAAATATCTTTGATGATATTTGACCTTTTAGCTACTATACCACCGCCACCACCACCACCATTTCTAGCTTTTCAAGTACCATTATCAACCAACATCTCATCTTCACCACGTCGTCAATTGGTGATGAATGGTGGCGGATGGGTGTGTGGGGGGTGTGGTGGAGGTTGTGTGCCGTAGCGAGAAGCGCGCCCGCGCACACACACACAATGGTGTCTTTTGTTTGGTGTTGTACTCTCTTTATTCTCTTATTCTCTTCTTTGATATATTTTTTCTTTTTGTTACCGCGGTTTCAGTGAAAGTACGTTGAAGTAGGAACGGCGGAGCCTAATTGGGGAAAAGTTTTAGAAACTATGATTCACGAAGGTCAATTTGTACACACGCCCTAACTAATTTTTTACTAATTAAACACTAGATTTATAATTAATATTGCCGAGTTTCTGCAATACGCGCGTTATCGCTTTGGTTACCATTAATAATTCTTTCTCTTTATCTTTACTTTAAATTCAATTTTCCCTTTAGTTTTCAGATTGTCTCCTACATTCTTCATGCCGAATAATGGAAAAAGTGTTGACACTATTTTTCGGCATTCGCCAATATTTTATTTTAACTCACAGCTTTTTGTTGCTTTTCAATTTTTAACGATAAAACAATTTATTGTTTCCGCTTCTTTCTCTTAATATTTACTTCTCAAAAGTCTTTAGAGTTTCGAATAATTAAATTTGTTTACGTGCATACTATTAATAACGTCAATGGCAGTATAAATTAACACCTGATATTTGAGATGTAATATAAATAAAGGATAGTTAGTACATAATTTGGAAAATTTTTCTCTAATAAATATTATAAATATTAATTAAGTATTGATATATTTTACGGAAAATAAAAATTACAAATTGCTTAAGAATTATTTTTCATCAATCATAAAAAAATATTCGATGAATATCTAGAAAATAATAGTTTCTTAATACATTAAGTTGAAATTTTTCTTATTATTTGTTTATTATTTATTATTTAAAAATACTTATCTATTGTAGTTGAGTATTATATTATAGTAGTTTACCCTAAAGTAGTATAGTAAAATTGCAATTAAATATATTTTGTCAATCATATTATGTATGTGTGTATGTGTGTATGTGTGTGTGTGTGTGTGTGCGCGCGCGCGCGCGCGCGTGTGTCTATTGTGAATATTAAATATTTGGATATTTTATATTTGATCTAGATTTTCTACAAATCTTTTAATTACTCCTCTTAAACTATTATTACTTGAATTATCAATGTCAATTCATCAAAGTGGTATTGAAACTATTTTATAAATAGAAATTATGACAAATGAAAAAATAATTATGTATACTTCGATAATATGATATTTCATAAAAAGTCATTACGTAGAATTATTTATATTTGCATTAAAATTCTAATTATTATTTACTGTATATCAAGAGTAGCTTTGGCATAATAATTTAATACACTAGGCAAGATATGACTATCATTTAACAATTAAGTATATATAAATTTTTGTTTTATTTTATTGCAATAAGAGATCGATGATAAATTAGTCGTTGTGTAAGTTAGCCTTTGAATTAAAATATTAGTTTCCAATTATCGCGAAGTTTATTTATAATAAATCTAAAAACTCGGTTCGTCACTTAATTTAACTACGGCTACTTCATGCTTTTTAAATATCTTTTAAAATGTCGAACCTATATAATTACAATATAATTAATCAATCATTCGTAACAAATAAAACATACATTATTTCAATCTTTTATTATAAATTATTGATGCGAAGTAGCGAATATAAATTCAACAATAAATTAATGGCTACAATAAATCAATAATATTATATAGCAAAACTCATCTCGCCTTACTAATTATCACTACGGGAAAATTAATAATACGCACAGCTATCGCTACGAGGTAAAAAGATAATTTTTTTTTACAAAGTTTATATCCTGTTTTCCTAGTAATTTACAGCTATTACATTCATAACAACATAACGCTATGGCTATTCGAAATAGCGTAATGAAGCGCGTCGTGCCACTCAATTCAATGACAGTATCTTTCGAAATCTTTAACGATGATAGAATTATTAGCGAAATACCAACAACGAGGCAAGGCATTAATAAATAGCGATAACAAACGGTGCAGATGTACGAGCGCGCATATCCCGACTGTGCGCTCGAGATAATGAGACTGTAATTATGTCTATTTATCTCTCTCTCTCTCTCTCTCTCTCTCTCTCTCGCTAGCATGACAACGACATCAACAAACTTGTTATCGTACCTGGCGAAGTTTCCTTGTATTTTACCGCATCGAGAAGTGGATACAATAACTTCATCAGTATTTATGATCAATCATTGCGTCCTGCTTTAGGCAATACTCTTTGCTGTTGATCTTTTGGTAATGTGTCTTTGTCGTGATGACCTTCGTGCTCCGATTATGCCTTAGAAATGTAGTGATTCACAGTCTTGGTTTCCCATTGATTAGAATTAATTTTTAAAAACGAGGACGAATAATCGGCGATATTAAAGTGTAATTTTAATATGCCGGGCGTAGCTATAAACATGCGAATGTAAGCAAAAAAATCAAGACAAGTTTTATTTCGCAAAAATATGAATGTGATTGATCATTGAATTTACAAATGTTTACGATTTTGCATTAATCTCAATTTAAAAACAAATTTAGTTTAATATTTATCAATGATTTTTTATATTACACCTTTTAAATAATTAAAAAGCTGTATTAATATTATTAAGTATACACGCAGAGAAAGAGAGAGAGAGACAGAGAGAGAGAGAGAGAGAGAGAGAGAGAATGTGTATGTTATACGTGCAATTTCTATTCAAAAGACAAACATTTGTAAAATTAATGGCGTGCATAAACATAAACATATTTTAAAAGAAATAATTATCAAAATTTACCAAAAAATTAAACAAATTTTTACTTATACTTATAATTCATTAGAAGTATTTTGTTTTTCTTGTGTTAATCAATAGTAACAAAAGCATGATTATTTGATAACTTTTTCAAAATTCTTAAAATAATCAATATTTAATAAGACTTTGTTATATATTAAATGAAATTCTCAATATATTATATTAAACATATAAAATGAGTGATAAGTTTTGAAAGAAATACGTCGACGGGATAAAGTATCTCGCTTCCGAAGATAAAAGTTTCAAACTAATATCATTGTGAAAAGCATATATTTTTTTAAATATTTAGAGATAATTCTCACTTTTTAAGTGCCAGAAAGTTGAAGATAGTGGGTTTAAAAATTATTAGATAACATAAACATTATCCATATATAAGTGTCGAGTTCTGTCAGACAGTGTCTGACTAGACCCGGCATGCATCTACGTGTTCTTATATAAATTACCGCCTCTATCTCATGAAGAACTCTAAATCGTTCTTTCCTCAACATTCCGTACTTTTAAAAGGTTAATTTTTCTATTTTCATTTGTTTTTGTTTTTGTTTTTGTTTTTTTTTTTTTTTTTTTTTTTTTTTTTGTAAACATTCAAACATTTATACTATTTTTAATGGTATATGCTTTTCGTATTTATCTTTCAAGGAGGAGAAACAAATTCCGCGAACTTTTTCGCTTTTACGAAGCGCAATATCGTTCTTAAATAGGCTAATAGTATGTTTATATTATTCAACAGGAGGAGATATAATAATCAATGATTTATTTCCTAAACTTTTACTTTTAAAATCAATGAAGTGCATTTTTCGTCAGAATTCATGACATACCCTTAGTATTAGTAACATGAAAAGCGTTTTACAGAATCGTAACAGATTTTTATTAATTTGAGAAGCGAGTAGCTGTAGTTTTCCAATGATCCATATTTATCGATATATATTTAATAATTTTTATTCTCTCGACTCTTGTCATACAGTTAATTTAGAAAGAGACACAATGTTAAAACATAATAAACCATATGGAATATAATAAAGATTTTAAATGTGATACAATTTTTATTTAAAATTTTGAGAACGATGAAGTGTTGAAAATATTATTAGATGAATAATTAATTAATAGATTGCAATTGAATTAATAAGTTGCAGTATGAAGTTTTTACTTGCCCTTATCGTTTCAATTCCTTACATTAATCTTCTTTTAAAAGGTACAAGAGGAAAATTTTTTAATTATTATATTATACAAAATTAATGCATAATATAATAATTAAGTAAATTAAATTATGAATCTCTTTATGCAAGTTTTTATTTCTTTGGTATTCTCGATGAACAATGGAAAATTTAAAGCGCAAAACATTGAAAATCACCTTTACTCAATTAGTTTTATTCACAAGGTTGTCGTCGTCGTCCGTGTTGTTATTATTATTGCATTTTTCAACTTACTTTTAATTGTTTCTCAAGAGGAAGTATATGTTTAATTGATTTTTTGGCTTTTAATCTGATATTAGGGAAAGCTAAGCCAAGTCTGGCATTCGCGTCACAGGAAAGTTTCGAGAGCGCGTGCCCGTAGCCGCCGTCGCCGTATTGCCGCCGTTAGTTTTCTTCTATGGCATGGGCAGTCGGCCTTGCAAGCTCAGGTCGCAAGTTTCACAAGCTTCGCTCGGCTCCGGTTCTCGGGGTGCGATTTGCGCGCAGTCACGCGTGATTTGTTGTCGCAAAGCGCGAGTTTCGCAGAGCGGCTTTGTTTTTGTCAAAAAAACTCGCGAGCTTTAGACAGTGTTTGATTGTATGAGAGCAAGGCCTTATCGTTTTTTCATTTTAGTTTAATTATTTAGAGTTTTTTATCACATTTTTATTCTTCAACGAATGTGGAAACTTTGAAGATGGGAGTTGGCGGTTTTGTAAAAAATGAGAAACGAAGGGACTCTGATGAAAGGCTCATATGGATTTGGTTTTACGGAGAATCTTATCTTAAAAATTATATTTAATTGTAATTAATCATAAAAGTTATATATATATATATATATATATATAGCGAGAGAGAGAGAGAGAGAGAGAGAGAGTGAGAGAGAGAACGAGTAAAGGAGGAAGAAAAGATGGTTCACTTACTCATTAGTAAGTACTTGTATCGGCAAGCGATTAATGCATTTACAAAATATTATAATTATTTTATTAACAATTAAGTCATGAAAGTACGCTTCTTTAATTTTAGATTTTATAAAATTGTATCGTTTATAAAATTTAGTGTATTCTTTCATTAAATTTCTATTTTAATTATTGATATTTAAAATAATGAAAACATCGTTCAAAATTTTATAATTTTCATTTATACCATTAATAATATATAATACTTTGCATTTAATATTTTTGACATATTAATACAATGATTTATAATATTGAATACATATTTAATTAAATAAATATATAAATACATTTTATGTTAATTACGCTTTCATCGTCATTTTTATCATTTGATAGAAAATTAAATATATAAATAAAGTTTTCTTTTCTATTAGAGTATATAATATAAATTTTGTGTATTTAATGTAATATAACAAAAAAAAAAAAAAAGGTAATGTTTCTATAGTTATATTGCAGATGTAACGAATAAATAAATTCAAACTTTTCATTGTTGTATTAATATAAAATTCATTAGTCGAATTCTTGTACATTTTTTTTTTTTAATTTTATCTCGTTTCATATTTACATATTTAAAATTTTTAAGATGCTTATGCTTGTTTAATTAAAAATAACATCTCATTTATACATAATTACATATTCAAAGCATGCATGATTTAATAATAACATTTATATAATTTTCTAATATTAGGTATATTAACTCAAATTAAAATATAATTTTAAGATATTGTTATATATATATATATATATATGTATATATTTATTTATTTATTTAAGTGCACATGTATTTAATTTTTATATATATTTAGATATATTTATATTGGCACCCGTATACTCATGAAAATCGTAATAATAATTTTGTAATTCTGAGTTAAATTTATAAAAAATGAATTGTATTATAAATCTATTAAAAAATTTAATTAATTGACTTTAATAAATTACTCGCTAACGTTAACTTATACAATTTATTAACATTTTTTACGTAATATATTAATGTGAGAATCATTTTTCAAAATGTAAATAAATAATTCTTTTTCACGTGGCTCTCATTTTATATTTAAAAATGATATGATAATATCAATAATTCTTAAAATGTTATAAATTTTATATGTTTGAAAAAAAGTATTTTGTAAATTTGTTGTAATGCTTATTTTAATAACCACATTGAAATTTGTATTATATATTATTGCTTGGTAATTGACTTTTTAATTAAAGATAAAATTTTTATATATAACAATTTACACTTTAATTTTAAAAATATAAAATTCAAGTTCTTACAATATCTTCATCATTCAAAGATAAATAAACATTTTCGATATCATATAAATTTTTATAAATGGTAATATTTATAAACAGACATACCTGTTCTCAATGCTTAAAATTATTATACATTTTAAAGTTTAGTATACATTTCATTAAAATACGTTTGATGCAATGTTATATGGTATAAAATTAATAAAAATTATATACTAAAAATTTATTGACAATTTATAGAAAGTAAAACAAATTAAGCCGAAAAATATATTCTATCGACGAATATTGTATTTTTGTAATACAAGTACTTTTCACATAACTTGTTAGCATAGTTGTCTTGCGTGGTACATTGAGAATAGTACATTTCGTTTGATATGCACTTTTATTAATAAAATTCTGTGAAAATTCTTTGTTAGAGTTTGTTTAGTCTATATTCTGATAAATATCATTTACAACATTATAACTCGTGGTCGATCTGTACAAAAATCCGATAATTTTATTTAAAAAAAGATTTTCCTTTATAATCATGTAATAATATTTGTTTCTCCAGTATTCTCTTGGTATCTTTTTCATTAAACCATCACAATGTTGCCATCAAATGATAATTACTTTTTTGCATGTTAAAAAATTTAAATTGCGATAATGAAATTGTATGAATATTATAAAATAATGCACGCATTATTGTAAATTCATTTATTAAAAGCATCGATAAAATTGTATTCTAAACAACAAGTTTTGTTTTCCAGTGTGGAAAAACATTAATTGGACAAAGGTCGTGTTTGTCATCCTGGAGCAATCGAAAGTTTTCTAACACGTGCAACATCGCATAAGGTATTGGTAAAACAAACTTATCTAGTATATCTTTCATGATATTTGATGCTCTATGATATAAATACACTGTCTCGGAGAGATATAAAATTTAATTTTCTTTCACTCTGAGCGCGTATATACACTTTCCGTTTGTACATTTTCAATTTGAAGAATTGAATAGGCACTAAAGCAAAGTGCGTATCGAATTCACGATTTTTTTTTCAACCACGAGGGGACTTTGATGCGTATCTTCATTGAAAATCGGCTCCCATGTTAGCCTAACACATTTACAGAGTAATATAACTTTTTAGCGAATAAAAGTTAATAGTGATTCTTGTTATACGATATTCAAAGACAGTTGGGAACGAATGTATGGAAAATGTATTTGTAGGAATTTTGAATTAAAGTGGGAATAAAATTTATTACGCAGAATGTGCATAATAATAGTCTTAAAAGAAGTTATTTTATTTCATGTCTGAATTCATTTTTTTTTCTTTTTAATATAATTAATTAAATGTACTTTTCATCGAGAACAAGTTACACAATTACATTAACCTCAATTAACGTTAATTATAAGCTTCGAAATTCTTAATTCTTCTGTTAGAGTGCACTTTATATTTTTTAAATATTCATCCTTTTGAAAATTTAAATCTTACATTATGAAAGTTTAGTGTCTATTCTTTCTAATTTTTGCCTAATAATTATAAGGTTTGTATATAAGTTTTAAAAGTTTATTGAACGAAGCCTTTTGAATTTCTTATTAAAACTTCTTTTTAACGTCTTTTTTATGTGGAAACCTCAATATTGCATTTTGCTAAATTGCATAAGCTAAATAAAGTTTATATTATGTAGATTATTTTGTATTTATTTTGTATTTAATCAGTTATAATATTTTTAAGCAGAAGATTAATTAATAATTAATTAAAAACCCATTGATATTCATATATTTGTATTTTCAAAATAAAGCGATAAAATCTTTTTATAAATATATCAATAATTATTTTATTACATAATTTGTATTAAAATGGTCATTTAATGAAAGTTTACAATTTTTATATCCTGTATTAAGCTTTCATTGATTTTATCAATTCAGAATATATTTAATAATTGTAGTTTCAAATTTATTAAAAAACTACTAAATAATTTATTTAAAATATTTTCAAGTTTATAAAATTGTATGCATATATATTTAATGTTTATTAAATAAGTGAGGAGAATTTTTTTATAATAAACCATGGCTCATTAAAGTTTAATTTATTCAATTAAATTTTATATTTAAAGAAATTATGAAGTATCTTTTTCTTTCTGGTGTTCTAAATATTTACATATAAATCACGTATATTGTCTGTTCCGTATAGAAATACATTTTTTTTTCACTGGACGTCATTTCACGGAAAGAAATATTACTTTACTCCGCTATTAATATTAATATTACTTTACTATAAATATTATTACTATTAACATTAATTTATTCTAAAATTTTACAAACAATTATAAAAGTCTTAGAAATTATATTTATTAAAGATATTATAATTAGAATTTGTAAAAACTGTGTTAAAAATAAAAATTGTTAATTTGTAATAAATTTATGAATCTCGTCTTTTGTGGAATAAATTGTACTGCTATGAAGATTTTACGTCTCCTTGTAGATCTTAAAGAGTCCTTATTTTGTTATACATCGGGAAATGTAATAAAAATGTCATTTAATAATGTTTATATTTCTATTAGATACTTTTTACAATTTGAAATATTAGTTAAATAAGAAATTAAATATGATTAACATGGAAAGAAGAGAAAATGTTGGTTAAATTCAATAAGAATTATTTCGACTGACGTGTAAATAAAATGAAAAAATTAATTGTACATTAAAGTACCGAGGAGAAGTGAAAAATGATCATATCTTAAATGGTTCTGTGCATAAACTACGAGATCGAGGTAAGGCCATCGGTATTTTAAAATTACAGATTTTTTAAAAAAAAAATCAACTACATTCTTATATAGAGCATAGAACAATGTATAAAATGCATTTGAATCTTATGCCAAGTTTAAAAATTTTATTATGTTGAATACGAAGCATTAGTCACTTTAAAATCAATCGATATTTGAAGAAATAATTTGGTTTTGCAGAAGGACAATATATCAATTATTCATTGCAATCGGTCATTAGCTCACGGCAACGTGATTATCTGTTTATTTTAGGCTGGCGCAAACTATTTCCTACTACTTCAAAAGGACATTAATTATCGATTCATTATTGTACGTTCAATAATTTCTAGCGTTTAATATCGATACATTATTATAAACAGCATCATCTGCCAGAGTCCTTCAAATGTTAAATTATACAATATATACCCTAGGCTTATTAGATTAATTCACGGCCCATTAATGATACAAATGTTGTTTGTAAAAAGCGAATGCCCATTAAACCCCTCGATGCACCATATACATTATCATAATTATGCATAGAGAATGGGACGAGAGTCATAAATCCGGGCATGCTTTCGTCGTCGTTAACTTCGTGAAATCTTCTCGCGGCATCATACATTATTAACCATCGGCTCATGTAAAACGTAAAAAACTCGCTCGATTAACCCCACCTCGGCAGCTCGAACGATCATGCAGTTGTCGATACGCAGGAGGCAGTAATCACTCATCAAACGACTGCGAGTCGTTCCTGGGAGCATCAGTAAGCGCGGGAGGCTCGTGAAAAACGTTCGAGTACGTACGCACACGTCCACTTTACGGTAAGTTGTGATCGACTGTACCTGGGTCCTTACCTATGGCCCTCGATAAAATTGCCGCTTCTCGCTTCTAAGTTCGAATGCTCGAAGCTACGAAATTGTTGTTCGATTGATACGATGTTATATTACATGCAGGACTCTAGCCGCTCCAAACCTGACTTTTACGCTCGTTTATTAGTTTACTGCTTTTTATGCGTTTCGCTGCCATCTTTAGTTAATTATTGATATAAAGGGACAAGTTATTGAATTTTCCAGGTTTTCAGTTGGCATAATGCTTGTCGGATTCTCGTATCTATGACTTGGAGCGACTTAATAGAGGCTTGACATATTGAATTTTCTTCGTTTCTATACTTTATATACATCGGTTTTTTTATAGTTTGGCTGGAGTTAGTGTGCTTTTCATTCAGCAGAGTTTGCTTTCAGCAGCGAATAAAGTTATTTGAATATTCGAATGTGGAGACCATTTAATTATGGAATTCAGGATGTCTGAAACGATAATAATAAATATAAATATTTTTTCTTAAAGTCTCATAATTAACTTAAATTACTTTATTTACTTTAACATTTATTTTTATTATTAATGAGGGACATGGAATTTTCACATTTAAATAGTTGAATATTTATAATTTTGTAATAATATTATAAGGTATCGTTTTTTTTTTTTTTAAATTCTTTTTTAATTTTAATACAAAATCAAGTATCTGCATGGTTTATTGCTCTAAGAGAAGGCTTTTTATAAAATTAATATAACACTACATTACAATTACAAACGGACCTCTATTAATTAAGTTGTAATTTCATTTATATTCACATTTAATTCTTTAAAATTTTATGTAAAGACATTATGAATTATAGCATTTTTCATATTATCACGCTGATTTAATGAATTAGATCGATTATCTTTTTCTACACTTGATGCGTCGATGTACAACGAATAATTTACGATTTAACATTTAATGATGTAATATTGTTTATTTAATATTATTATAATTTTTATCATTATACAGCAAACTAATATTTTATATAAATAGGATATGTAATTAGTACTTTTAGTTTTTGTAAAACAGTTGATACTACCTTTTAATAGAATAAATTAAATTTTTCTATAATAAAGTTTTTCTTTTTTCTTTTTTTTTTTTTTATGAAGACTTTAAAGATAAAATTACGTTAATTAATGACTATTAAAAATTGTAAATAATATTCAATTCAATTTCATGTAAGCAATGCTGTTATGAAATAAAAAATAAGTTTTTCTAATATTTTGATAGAAAATGTATTCCTACATTTTTTCTAAAAGTTTTTATTATATAAGTAATTTTTTCTTCTTTTTTCTTTTTTTTTTTAAGCGACAATTTATGCAGAAAATTATTTATCGGACTGTTACAATTTGTATCTCAATAGTAATTGGTACTTCACATTATTTATAAAACTGAATTTTAAAAAATTTATTCTTTTAAATGATAATAGTACTTTCAATACCATTTTAATATAAAATCACTATTAATTTAATAGTTTATTTATTAGGTTATTGATTCATTTGTGTAAATCTTTTTTTGTAATTATTTTAATCTCTATTTCTAGCTGTTACATTATATTCTAACTACTTTTTACAAATAAAATACGCACAAATTTTATGAATATTATTAAGATAAAATTAATGGGGAGAGTCTGTAAAATAAGCAGTGACATCGGTATATGCTGGATATATAATTTTCGTTTTACTTGGGAGTGAGTAGATTCTAAAAAGAAAAAAGAGCTAGCGAGTGTAGAGATGTCAGTAATTTTTTAAGATAAGAAAGTTCGTAGAGGGAAATTGATAATTTTGATACGAAATATGATTATATTCGTAAGGGAGAAAAATTTCATTCATAATAATATAATTTTAAGTCATTACGGCATATTATCATTTATCACATTGATAGTTTGACATATAAAAACACATTTCCCATAAAAGACAATTTATATTTTTGCGATGAAAATTTTAAAAGCTCTAAATAATGTTACTGCGAGCATTTGCATTTATATTACTATATGTTGTATGATAAAATCTAAATAAATGTTCCTATTAATTTTACGTATGGTTACACGTTAAATTGTGAAACGATATGTGTAGTATCGAGAAATGAAACTTTGAAGTCTGTTGGCTAATTCTTTGCATTGTGGACATAAAGCAGGAAGGATTAAATTTTTAATAATTAAAAAAAAAAAGTTGCCTATTAAATCCTTAGTAAAAGCTTTTTAAATTGTTAATAAGAAAAGAAATCTATTTAAAACAGTTTTTAATCTTTTTATTTCACTTTCATATTTAATCTACTGAAGTCGTTTTGACAAAACCTTATATATATATAAAAAAAAAAAAAAATGCTTTAATAAAGTAGAGGAGTAATTAGGCAGATTTATAATAAACGTGAAACTTTCGTAACACTTTCTTCAATACTGTCAAGAGCAGAAGTTCCTCTACATTCAATACCAATATATAGTAATTCAATATAAAAGTTTTTTCTTATGTATATAAAGAAGAATCTTTGACGACAAACTTTAACGGTATTTTGAATTTCATTTCTCAATACAGATTTTTCCATCTATAGACTGCCAGTTTTATCGTCATATGGAATATTAGAAAATCTTTCATCGTTAGGTAATTGAAAAAAAAAAAAAAAAAAATCTCTAATAGTACGAGCCAATCCATTGAAAGCTTGAAAAGCTGTTTGAAGCGAAAAATGAAAAGTTGGTGAGTTATATGAAATTTTGATACAACAAGTGTAGCTAACAGTGAATATCCATTTCATTAATGTTTTTCGAGCTCTGTCGCTTTGGAAGTCGAAGACCTCTTTTTCTTTTCTTTTTTTTTTAACTATTTGCGCGTTTGTTTCTCTTCTTATTGCTTGAAATATCGAAAAGTATATTACCGAGTATGCGGCCTGTGAAAAACTTTTACTTTCCCATCGGGTGTTTGATGTTTCACTTCGAGGCCGCGGAACTTTAGCGGACGTACAAAGGAGGGAGCAAAAGGAGATGAGCACAAAGAAAGAATTTGCCTCTTAATGCATAATTCAAGCTATTAAAGTTTTCATTCGTTGTTTGCTTTATTGTTAAATGGGTAAGTTGCATTTGCAATCGGTCGCCTAGGTTGCATCAGCCTCACTTTCGTGCTTCCTCCATGATTTATGATCCTAATCGTTAATTACAATTTTACAATATATTTAATGGTTTTTAACGATACATCTAATGTTACGTATTTTTTTTATTTTTTTTTCGCTCTTTATAGCTAGAATTATCGCGTATATAGCAGGATGTGGATATAAAAGAATCGTATGTTAAAATTGAGTAATAATTCTCTACACTTGAGAACCTTGATTTAGTTTCTTATTGTATCTATTATGAGTATGAAATTATTTTTTGATTTATAAGATAATGTCGGTAGTGTGTTAATTTGTTAATTAAAAATTAACGATTATCGATACGTAGATTTCGATGAGATTTTGCAAATTTCATGACTTAAGCATCGAAATTTCGTTATCTTTTATCCGAAGTATTTTCTTCTTCTTCTTCTTCTTCTTCTTCTTCTTCTTTTTATTTTTACAAGTTGTACTTTAGTCTTTTAAAATGGCCCAGATATTATTCAAGAGTGCAAATAAAAAATTAGAGTTATACTTTTTTCAAGTTGATTACCAACGTATGAAAGAATTAGCATACTTTATATTAGGATTAATTTTTACCGGTCTAGACGCAATATTAGAATCACAATAAAAAGTTGGGGTCATAAAATTTTTCATTCAATTGCTATCGCATAAAACGCTTAGCATCATAACCAATATTACTAAATTTAGTTTCATCGTAAGATTCATCAATAAGTTTACTCTTTCGAGTTATCGTGCATCGCAAGCAAGAGTAACAAAAAATTTTACTTCGCTTTTGAGCCTCCTTTATCGCCAAAAGAAAATCAATATTGCTTCTTCTGTGATTGAAATTTTCCAAGGTTTCGAAGATGACTCTGCCTGATATCGACATTTTCATTCGTTTAGCATCTATTCAGTATCTACAAATACAGAGTGTTAAAAAAACATTCTCGTTAATAGCGCTATTTCGCTCTGTTAATGCGAATTGCTTGAGTCGCGCACAGCTTCACGCTACCATCGCAACAAACTTTTACCTGCAAATCTCTTCTACTTTCGAGTGTACCAAAGTGTGCAGAGCAGCTGCAAATACTCGAATATACAAAGTTCATCTAACATCGCATCTCTAACAATAATCAGCATTTTTGCAACAATACTATTTTGCTTTCTGCATTTGATAAATTATATCATTAAATTCCGAGAGGTTGTAAAAAAAAAAAATAATAAAAAATAAAACGTTTTAAACCTTTTTCGAATTTATTCACACTGATTTAAATGTTCAATTTAACACAAAAAATTATAATGCCTTACAAAAGATAATGTTTAATTCATCCGAATGCTTTCAGAAGTTATAATTAATTCTATATCCTTCAAAATCAGATATGCATTTCTAGAGGATTTAAGTCAGACAAAGAAACGAAAAGAAATTTTATAATTAATTCATTCTAATAAAAAAGTGGATTTTTGTTTTGTATATTTATCAATTATATATATCATTATAAATATATTTATAATTTCTTATATACATATTTATATTTATATATATATATATACATATATATATATATATATATATTTTTTTTTTTGACCAGTCATAATTGTATTAAAAAATTTCATTTTATATATTATAAAACACCATTATAATTTCTACATTTTGGTACAAACGTTTATCTGCGCAAACGTATATTTTTCGTAAATACAATTCTAGATGCTCATGAGCGCAAACACATAGAGCGTTATGAAAGTGCTCATAACTAGGACATTTAAATACATGCACACTTTTAATATGAATGATAATACCTTTTTGTTAGCACTGGGGATATACGGAATATGTTATCTTACTAAATATTACTGCAGCCACGCACCTAAGTATCCACACACATTCACGCGTTAATTATCGTACACGCGATATTTCACGTAGTCAGCAGTCGATCCTTTTCTCGCATTCATACATAGATCTATCGGACCTGTATGCCATCGCTTATACGCATATATCATGAGCGTCCTCGTATTCGCTGGTTTTCCAGACAGACACATAAAACTGTAGTGGTTCGGCCTTTCATCATATGCAGGAAACAAACAAGCATGCAAAGCTGATATCCACGTATCCTTCAGCATGAATATTCGTCTTCTGCAAGTTAAATGCGTGTGTGGAGTATAACTAGAATGAAAAGTGGTTCACGCGCTTAACCTGATATTTAAGGATTGTCTTACCATCGTACCCTGCCATCTTACCGAGAGATCACTGTGTCGCTCACGAATTATCGCATCTCTTCTAAGCAACTCTCACATTCACTCTTTACGCACTCGAAATTTGATCGAAATATCGGAGGTAGTGATGTCGGCGCTGCGCTCAGACGAAAATTTTCCTACGTAATCAGCAAGCATTTCCAAATCAATGGTTCGCACGTATATGACATTCCCAAAGTACCAAATTGTCGCTTTTCCGTCATCATTGTCTACAAATTTATGATCGCCGTGACTTATCGTTAATCGCTTATCGCATCGTGGCTTATAATTAACAAATCCACCAATTATTCGAGTCAACTAATGCTCTGTCGAGCAATTAATTTTGCTTTTTAAATTGTAAATTAGTGTATGCTCCAAGTACCACTTCTTTTTAAGACTATTTCTTCGTCGACCCCCCCCCCAACCCCGCCGCCGTCCACTGTCAATTTTTATTCATTTCATTTAAATTAATTGTTCGATGCTCGGGCAATTAGAGTATAAACGTATACTTGGGCTGTTTAAAAAAAAATATATTTTACTAAATTTTCTAGCCATTTGTTTATCAAATTCTCATTTGCTAATTGTGCTTTTAATGATACATTATTTAATACAGACAGTCGATTGTCCATACATTAAAAGCTGGGTTGATTAAAATTAAATGTTGATTTCAGAAACGTGCTTCGAATTTTGCTTTTCATTTAATTAATTAATCGACTTATTTTCCGTCAATTTTTTATTTTACAGTTATGTAAATTTAATGGTTTAATGATTACACCGAGAAAACAGCCTAATGAAATTTCAAGCACGAAAGAACAGCTTTATTTGATAATATTTGAATATTAATTAAATAAAATTATTATATTAAAAATTTCTCGGGCAAATAGATCACGTATTTAATAAAATTTCATTATTTAACTCGCTTAGATTGGTAAAGCGGGAAATGAAAGTTGTCTTACAATTACATTTGTATTATATCTACATAAATTATTAATAAAGCGTTGAAACTGTCGAAATAGCATATTTACGCAAGCTTAAACCAATATTTCAACACATAGCTACGTACCGAATGTTTAGTAACCTGTTTTATATTTTTCCTTATAATTACCATATTCTGTATTATTAGTAAGAAATTTTCAAATTTAATTAAAATTTATATTCATTTTGTAACTTTGAGCTTTATTACAATAACGCCAAGCTTTATGTATAGTTTCATTTTTATTTCTCTACGACTGCTCCCTTCGTCGGTATTTCAGACATCCGAAAACGATTTTTTATCGATAGAATTACTTACGAAATAAATTTATGAGTAACCGCGTATTATGATTAACGGACGTTAAAAATCTCATCCATTACCAAGCCAACAAATGGCTAAGTGTATACACTTTCATTTTAAGTGCTGGAAAATTATAGGCGTGTAGTTGTAATTGATTTTCAAAAATATGGAAAATGAAATTTGTTCTTGAAGTGAACGAGATGAAGCAATGAAACGAAAGCATAAATATCTTCGTCTTCCAGGAGGATAGAGAACAAAGTACGTTTTGATAATTTAATGTTGTCACTCGAGGGGGAATAACCAACCAAACGAACGATTATTTTATATTTATTTAAAACTTTCTCTTCCCTTTACTTATTTAAACGAATGTGGCACTGGTAATACAATAATCCATCTTGGCCTATGAATAATTCATAGCTTTATCTAATTATTACATGCTGCGAAAAAAAGTTACCTTAGACAGTTGGAATAAACATACAATAAACACGAAGAAGCCGTTGACTTTTCTCTCATCCACCTTTGTTCTTTAATTACAGTTTCATCAGTTTCCGAAGAATTGCAACACCGCTAATACAGTGTAAGAGCGAGTGAAAGACTAAGAGAGAGAGAGAGAGAGAGAGAGAGAGAGAGAAGGAGAGAGGGCCGGCTACATAATGAATTGGTCGTGGTTGCTGGTCCTGGCTGTCACCCTTACCGCTGCGTTATCCTTCAAGAGCGCCGATGAGCAGCTGGAGTACCAGAAGCCCGGTAAGCGCGGCTTTATGATCCTCGGCCGAGGACGAAGTAAGCTAACCGTCTGCTCGCTTCAACTTCATTGGGACGTTCCAGTCCATCGGTATCTTTCACTGCGATCTCAAGATCGTCCACGTATTGTATCCTTGAAGCTGTTTTACTACACGCTAGTGTCATCGATCTTCGAGGATGAGTCTCGATGACCATTGGACGATATTCCATTGCGTGGACTACTATTGTCGCGATAATGGCTGCAATAGGGGGGGGGGGCGTATTGGTTTTTAGAGAGAAAAAAGATCGAGTTTCGAGGATGACCTAATATGATAGCTTCCTTTAATATAGTGGGTAGTGGGGTTATCGAGTAAGCATAATTATGATCGCAATGCTATTAAGATCACTTTGCGTAATAAAAATAACTGAAAACAGTTCATTTTAATGATATTTGCTCGGCAATACATCTTCAATAGAATCTAGCGTTGTCAAAGCCGAATTCATAAGGTAAAATAATAGAGAGCCGTATGAATTAAATTTCATCGAATTCGTCAAATTTGCTAAGCAATTTCATCGAACTTATATTTCAATATTCTTCAAATATTATATGGATAATAAAGAAGTAATTAGTTAATTAACGAATTAATAAATAAGAATATTTCTTTCCTATTGTTAAATAATTTAATTCATTAGCAGAAGGATCAAGAAAAATAGTATATTTTAAATAACATTTGAAATATTGTTCTTGTCTTTGTAAGACCATTTGAATAACGATTATTTTTAAATAAATCAAAATACAATTGAAAATTATAACGAAAGCAACAATACTAATGTTTTCTTATATCAAATAAATTATCACGATGTCGACAACAACAATAACAACAACGACAATAGCAATAATAATGAAATATTAACGTTTTGAATACACGAGGATGTTTAGTGTTTTTTTTTTTGTTGTTAACTTTCATTTTGCGGTAAATACTATTTTTAAGTTATTTTGAAAATTAATATTGTTGTTTTTTTAATTTCATTCGCTTTCCACCCCAAAATAAAAAATATTCACGTACCTAAGAATAAATATTCATATTTTTTATAATATTTTGTATTTATTTCAGCTAATTTAGGTACGCGTATTCAATTTACTTTTTTTTTTATTTTAATTGGTAAAATGTAAACAAAATCATAATATATAAACAAAATTTCTAATTTTTCTGCATTCTTTATTGCTTAAAAACGTAAAACTATTTTTATACTATTTCGTTAATTTTCTTAGCCTTATTAAAAATCATTTCTAATTATTTATTAGCAACTTTATTTATTTATTATAAATAAATCTTATTAATATAACTTATGTTATAAATGTTATTTAAATTAAAATTAATTGAGAGTTACTTATACGGATGAGTTGTAGGAAAATTGTTGACGATTTCGTGTATTATATCTAATTAAAAGTTTTTTCCTTAAATAAAATCTAAGTTTTTACAATATCAGACGACTAATGTACTCGACAGTGTAATAGAATAAATATTGAATAGTTCTACTATTTATAAGTAAATGGGATTTTTTTTTTTTTTGTTTTTTTTTTTTTACAAACATTTAACAAACGTTGATCATTTTTCTTGCATTGTGGAATGGATCGTTGCTTTGGGTCTATTTGATTAGTTATTTTTAAAAGTTTCGATATTTGCAATATTGGTAGAGAAGAGCAACAATTAGTTATAATGTAAAGTAATGGGCCATTGCCAAAGTTTTACAAGATACACAGTAATCATTCAACATTGTTGAAACATTTCTCATGACACATCTAAAGTACATTTTTTCTGTTTAAATTGAATTATTCAACGAATAAGAGTTTACATCACATATCAATCATGTTTTCACTCGCTATTTCGCCGACGTCGATGGAATATTGAGTAAACCCAGTCTCATCTCAACAATAGTTAAATTTTCCATAGACTTGTACGTTTTGATTAAATTTGCATTTGAATATTCCACAAATCCCTTACAGAAGCAGCTGCCACTTAAGTATGCTCTGATATTACTTTCAAAATATACATAAAAAAGAAAATTATTAATGGCTTTAATGTTATTATTATATAATATGATTGATATTAAGATATCTTCTAGCGTTTCAAATATTTAGTTAGATTGAAATTAAATATATTTTCAAATATATATATATATATATTTCATGAGAATGCATATTGAGTAACTTTATTTTCGAAATATTTTATATTATTTTATGTAAACAATATATCATAATGTAACATCATAAATATATATATATATTTAATCGTTATTTTATACTTTGATGCAAATTATAACTCATCGAGCAGTAATTTATTAAAAATCAATATATTAATATGTTACAGTCGTTTTTTTTTTTTTTTTTTTTGATTGCAGAAATATTAATATATAATATTAGTAATAAATTTTCATCATAAAAATATAAGATTACAAATATATTTGTTAAATTTATAATGTCTAACCGATGCAAATTGTGTAAAATTAAATTATAAAATACTTCGTCTCCTATTTGAATAGTCTGTCTCAATTTCAATTTCATTCAATTTTTATTTTTCATCTTCTTTTTTTATATTTTTTTCTTTATTGTAAATTTTCACTTTAGGCTTTTTACATTTTGCAATTATTTTTTTTAAACTTGTATTTGTATTTGCTCTAGTTGTTCATCAGTTTCATTATTAATGTCGTCTTTGTTATTAAAGTCAACAAACACTATTGTCGCAGTTTCTATAGGAAGCAAATATTCCTCTTCTTTTTTTTTTTCTTTTTTTTTTTTTTGTTAAAATCGACGATTATTTACCATTTACATAAATATTGCTCTCAATAACTACATTTAAATGACATTATCAAATAAATGTAATTTTATGTGATTATAATTTGATAATGTTCACACTTATTAAAAACTTATTTTAAAAAAACAATACGCCTATAATTATATATGTATGTGTTATATAAAATATTTTTTTACTATTATCGTTATTCATATTAAAAAATTTTCATCTAATATACTTGCATTTAAATATATATATATATATATATATATATATATATATATATATATATGTATACATATAAAATAAAATATCGGTAAACGTAACATTTGTCAAGATATTAAATCCTTTGTCGTTGAATACATGTTTCCAATAGCTTGAATTGACGTAATGGGAACTTTTATTATTTATTGTGTCCTTTGAATATCAGACATCTAATTTCGATAACATTCAAAGATCTTTGATTTATCAGATTTATGAAGAGACGTATCAAGCAAATTGTATATTATGCATCTCAGTGTAGTGAATTAGAGGATAATTAAGAGAAATCATCTGAAATCGTTAAAAGTTTTTAATAATAATAATTAAAAGAAACTGTCAATGAATGTAGTGAAAGTTATGTAATAAAAAATCGAAAATTCTGCATCAAAGGATATAGGGTGACGTTAGAGGAGAAACGAAAGGATGAAGGAGTTGCAACAAACGAGTGGTAAGCAAGTTGGAAAAGTTTTGATGTGTAAAAGGAAAGAAGTACTCTGTTTTAGAAGTGGAAAACCTGATATCGATTGTCAGTTGCTAGACAGCTTCGGCCAACCGTTCAGTTAGTTTGTAGGTAGTTTTGCTTCGGAAACTGTGCGGCAAAAGGGATAGAAAAAAAAAACGAGTAAAGGCAGATAAATGCGTCTGTTAGCTAGACAGATAAAGAGAGCGTGAGAGCGTGGGACGGGGACGAAGGGTTTATCCCAGGTATAAAATATAAGAATGGCCGATAAAGTAGAAAATAGGAAAAATAGTAAGTCAGTTGAACTTGATAGAGAGAGGGAGTAAGGCAAGTTTTCTCGTTTCTCTTTCAGTGCCTCGATTATACGGCGACAGGATTCCCAGGAGGGTCTTGACTACGAGCGACAAGAAGGTACAAAGAAAAATCGTCCTTTATCACAACTTCTTCCGCAGTCGCGTCGATCCTCCGGCTGCTAATATGCTCGTCATGGTAAGCTTTCCCTCGATTTTTTTTTCACTTATACGCGACGGACTTTTATCATATGAATCGTATTGGATTTTCTGGACATTTGCGTAATAACTCAACATGTGCTGCATATCTTTGAATGAAAGAACAAAAAAAAAATTACACCAGGTCCTGCGACAAAGCTATTGTAAAAAAAGCTTACAAAATCGTATATGTGATTTTTATAAAAATTTGATCATTTTATTTGTTCATAGTTCATAGTCAAGGAAGAAAAATATCATTTTTGGTTTGATTTATTCCCGTTGCAATAGTAACAAGTGATGAATTAATTATTAATCGTTTCATAATATTAACTGTGTAATTCATAATAATGACACTAAGTTACAGTTTACTCGGTTGAGATTCTAATATAATTTACTACCTTTAATCAAGTTCTTGTTAATTGGACGATTATTTCGATAAACAGAGAAATCCGAGATGCGATTGAATGAAATGTATAGCTTAAAGAGTGTCCTAAATGCTGAATAACTTTTCAAGAATTAACGTAAACTTTTAATTACAACTCGAAAATTATTATGTCCTTAGTGTTGCATTACATCCTATTGCTGTATTTGTAAAGATCAATTAGCATTCAAGAGAATATATTCATATTGAACAAAACATACCGCTTGCACGTAATTGCTTTACGCAGTTAAAATAAACGTGCGTACGTATAGGCAGCTGACGTGAGCGTGTGCGCGCACTTGTGTTGCCCATAAACGTACAATATTTATATAAAACTAGAAAAAGATATGTTAACACGTCCTCAGTATTAATGCACATTTATAAAAAAAAAAAAAAAAAAAAAAATAAATAAATAATGATGTATTATAAATTATAGCTAGTATTATCTTAATTTATTTTAAATTAACTTAGATTGAACCGCTAAATATAACTTAAAACTAGAAGTAGAAAGTCTATGTAAGTATATACTCTATATGAAATGATTATTCATAAAAGAATCCTGTAGAATATATTATGAAAAATTGGTGAAAAAAAAAAAAATACAAATAATATTTAATAATCAAATAGAATGCAATATGGAGTGGGACGTTAATTCGAAATTACCTAATTTTAATGTCAGCTACATATTTCGTTTACATATATAATAAATACTACAAGCCCATTATATCGAAAAATCTCACTATAATTAAAAATCTAATAAAAAACTTTTCGTTTCATAAAATTTTCATTTACAGTTAAAAATTTGCATATTATTATATGTAAATGTATTTTTTTAATGTAAATATTTTGTTACTCTGATGATTCTCTTGATTGATAAAAATTAATTAAATTTCTATTTTTTTCTTTTTGTTTTTTGGTTTTTTTTTGTTTTTTTTTTTTTAATTTAATCTTTATTCGGTATTACAGATTTATTTTATTTTAATGAGAATTTCGTATATCAGTTCTATTATAAATATTACAATTATTTGTAAAATTAATATATTACTATAAAATTATGATAAACAAATATTTTTCATTTTTTATTTTTCTAATTGATTTGAATGAAAGGAACGTATTCATTATTTTCAATATTTATATACATCATGAAATATCTTTATTTCATTTGATCGATTAAAGGTGACACATATACGTATATATGCACGTTTGTTCTTGTCTGTGTGTATATATATATATATATATATATATATATAGTTTCGTGAGAATGTCAAATTGTCTTTTACGCAGTATTGTCACAAATAGTACAGAATCCAAACTTTATTAATAATAAAAATTATCGTATGAATAAAATTACGAAAACGATTTATCTGTGAAAAAAAAGGACGGACTTTGTTTGTTTTAATATGTATTTTCATGTCACACATTTTTTTCTAAAGAGTACCAGGATTTGAAATATGATTGATATTTTTCAGTGAAATACAAATTCAAGTAACACCAACATATTCCGATGTAAAAAGGAAAATTTGCTTTTTGTTTAATAATACTATTCTTTCTATACATTTAAATCTTATTTCTGTCAGTTGATGCTCTGACAGACATTATATTAAAAATAATAATCGGCCATTACGACTTCAATATTTAATACACCTTTTTATGAATTTAATACATCTTTTCATGAATAAGACAATTAATTTCTAAATGCTTTAAAAGGCAGATATATAATTTTTCAACTTTTCAGATTTCTATTGAGTCTTGTTTGAAAGGCATTTATGTACCTTGGTGACTTATATTCATTGCGCCTTCTTAACTTTAATTGGCTGGTGCCTAGGCTTTGTACACTGAATACCAATGCATATTTTTTTTCCATTCTGATATCTCAAATGAAAATCCCAGTGGGTTATGTCGGTAAGAGTTAAATTTCTTCTAAAATCAATAAATACTCTGTGTATATTGATACAAGTCAATATGGTAGATAAAACGATTATTTTTATTGTCGAGATGCTGAATTGGAGCTACTCTGGATTTGTCACGTCCCTAGTCCCGTGAGAGTCTGTAACAAAACACGTTGCTTTGCAAATGCATTATAATTATTTTAAGCTTTGTATCCCGATTTTGTGAATATTAATTGCAATTAAATTCACGCTTTCTCTCTTTTCTTGCGATCACTCATCTAGCCTTTATCATTAATTATTTTGTTAGCTTTGATTGTTTATTCAAATAGCTTACTTACATTAGATACGACTAGTATTTCCTTACGTCAAATTCAACTCTTTTGTAAATTGTTTAATTGTTCTTGATAATACAAATTTTTATCTTTTATTCTTTACGAGCACAAATATGTACTTCTACAATACTCTACAACAACTCCAATAGATTCATGTAAATTTCTTGATAAATATCATATTTGCTATAAAATAATCATTCTTTAATTTAAAACATCGTTCTTTATTCGTTTCTTTTTTAATTTTGAAAACTATTTAATAAATAGTAAATTATTAATAAAAAATATTGTAATATACGTATAAAAATATAAATTCCAATCATTTTTACTTACTTTAAAATATAAGACGCACAGTCGTGAGTAAAGTTTGGATAGGTTGATAATGGATTTTATTGGTCTATAAAATTTTATCTATAAAATTTCTTCTTTTTTTTTTTTCAATGTCAAATTATAATTCTTAGAAAATATTTTGCAAAACAATGCAAACGATATAATAACTATTTAAAATAATATCAAAATTAGTTCTCACTACCAAATAACAGGGATATTTTACAGAAAAATATTTACCGTATAATAAACTTTATATAAATGGTTTATTCAATCAATGTTTTCATCATTAAAGTAAAACTTTGTTACCTCATATTTTCTCAATATATTAAATAAAACTTTGAAATCACTTTATACTAATTTTCTTTTTATAATTTCAGCGTAATAATATTGATAATATAATAATTGTCCGAGTAATAAATACAAGTTTTCCATTATAGTACATTATACATTATAATATTATTTAAATAATAGTAATGTTTCATTTCGGTTTACTTTATGGTTCTTCGATACTCATGATACTTTATTTCTTATACTCGTAATTAGATAAATTAATATGAAAATTATAAATATAAATGAAAGAACTGTGAAATAAATGAAAATATAAAGTTGATATTTAAATACAAATTAATATTTAACAGTACTATTAGAAATCTTATATGTTAAAGTTAAAGATTAAATTTTCTATTTATTATTTTTATTATGAACCTTATGTATATATTTTGTCCAAACTATTTTTTTTATAGAAGTGGAATTTTTTTAAAATTTGAAAAAATTCTAAATCATATTTTATTTTTTCGCGTCGAAAAGGTATCGCATAGCTGCTAAAGCTCTAAATCCTCTTAAAAATTCATTATTCATTTTTTTTTTTTCATCGTACATTTAAATATGTTATTCCGTATTTTTCCTGATTGACAGTAGAAACTGCAAAATAAATAAATAAATAAATAAATAAATAAATAAATAAATAAATAAATAATAAAACAAAACAAAATACTATTTGAAGCAATTTAAAGCAAATTGAAAAGGAAAAAATTACTTTTATGTCTAAATCAATTACCGAATCCACACATTCCATAAACATATAATCCAGGGAATTTTTAACGATTGTATAATTGTTACGAAATTCTACCTCATTATTGTATTTACAATATTAATTCTAATATAATAATTTCATAAGTGTAGCAACAATAATGGTTATAGTTGACTACTTACTATATCTCATTAATTTTGTTAGCATAAATTGCAGATATTTATTACAACCGCGTAAGATTTATTACAATTGTCCTGAGCTGGAATAGTTAAGTGTTGGGAAAAGTTCGCTGGCACATTCATGAATTCCCATATGTATGTTTTATTATAGCGTGAAAACCAATATTGAATGGAAATGAAATTTTCCATTATTTTTGTGTACCTGCAGAAATGGCACGACGGGGCGGCCAAGGCCGCGCAAAAATGGGCGGAGGCGTGTTACGCCCTTACCCACGACAATGCCACCGGTTTGCACATCGACGCCTTTGGTAGTTGTGGGCAGAATATCTTCATCTCGACCGCTCGAGTGCCATGGTAAGTTAAGTGAGCATCGGTTTAATTTAATTTCCGAAGCCTCTCAATAAACTCTCATTGGTTTTCCCTTTTATTGCTAAATCCTTGCATTTTTCAATTCACAAGTATTTACACTTTATGTGCGGTTTTATGTTGACACCACAAAAGATCATTAGAAGCTCGATATATTCTAAGAATACATTATATAGTATACATTTGTAGGATTAAATTAGAAGTGTAAAAATAAAGTGATTGCTTTAAAGGATTTTAATTCTAATGCACTCGACGTATAAAGCTCAAAATTAAAATATTTAATCGATTTACATAAATTAAATAGACGATGACAGCCATATATATAATTATATTTTGCGATCTTAGATATTATTAACAACTTTAATTGTTTCTTTTACGAAATTTTAATTATTTAATACAATCTAATCGATTTAATGTAGTTGATTCTTTATTCTACGGATTATGTAACTAACGATTATAAACTACAGTTTTTTTTTTTTTTTACAATTACAAAAAATATTAAGTATCATTGATGCCTGTATTTATTACATTAAGCATGAAAATATATTTTGGCGATATGTTTGGTAAAATACTCCAAATATATGCACTGATTACACATTGTTGCGTACAAGCATACAGTTTATTTGTTTACATGAAATTTTATTGTTCATTTGTACGATTCGTTGGATGCTAAAATATTCGACATAAGCAGTTTCAACTCTTGATTAGTAGATATGATATGACTCGCGGACCAATAATTCGATAAATGTTACAATCTCTTAATAAATAATATTTTCCGAAAAATTTTCTGATTTTTTTTTTCTATTCAAGGTATTAAATAATTTTTTACTAGAAAATTAAAAATTTTAAAATTTTAAGCCATAACATCCAATTTTTGGAAATTCTAAAGTTACAAAAACAGCTTAATTATTTTAGAATATATATATATATAATATAAGCAATCAACAAGGTAATATTTAAAAAAAAAACTTTATCTCTTGAATTTAATCTACTTCAATTTTTCTTACTTTTTATTTTCTTACTTGTGTATTTGAATCTTTTAAATAGAATAGAAATTAGCTATAGCGATTAACGTATTTTATAGTAGATAAATTATGATAAATATTTTATAGAGAAATATAATATCGTTTCGGATAAAATATTCTTCAATTTAGTTTATTCTTCAATTCATTCGTTGAGCTCCTTTTGATCGCGCGATGACACTATCCATTCGATACAATGTTTTTATTTTAAAAATTCGATAATCAAAGTTTCATTATTATTTACAATTAGTAATAACGAGAGTTAAATAACGTTCGTAGGAGCAAACATCAAACTCGCGACTCAAATGCAACAAAAAGGGATATCGATTTTTTTTTACTCAACCATGTACTTACTAATCATTAGGACTTTAATTATACAATTACTAGAATAAAATTACATTTAATTAATTACCACGTGCTTTTATAAGCTACCAAGTTAATAATAAGTTTAATTATTCCTAAAATATAAAAATATTACAAATATTATTAACGTTAAGAAATTATTTCCTTATTATTGTTTTATCAAGTGGATTATATATTTGTTAGTATATCATTTATTATTATGAATAATTAATTTGTCTTGAAATTTGAACATTTGAAACAAGTATTTTTATTTGTACAATTTTTATGCTTTGATAATGGCATATAATAATTTTCTTGTGCACAATCATTGAAAAGTAAATTACATTTTTGCGGTCAATTATTAGCATTGAAATTAATAAATTTGAGAGTTCTTATTTAAATAAGATAATCTGTAAATAAAATACTCAAACTCGTTGTATTATTCATAATCGAAATATTACAGTATATTTGGTAAGAAATAAATAAAGAAGTAAGCGAGAAATATTTCATTTACTTTTGAAAACACTATAGTAATCATTACATTGCATAAATAATTTTGATAAAAAAATTAAATTTTATTTGTCTTGTTAAATAATTTCACTAAAGTCATCGATAATTCTGTACATTTTATTATTAACACGATCAATTATAGATTTATGAAAATGATATTTTCTAGTATTAAATTTAATTTTTCTTGATACGATAATTTGAATAAAGTTAATAATTTTTAATCTTGCATCTTTTCAACTAGAATTGTTATAAATAATATTCCACTTTGTTGAAGCATTAAAGCACTTTAAAATACAGAAGCAATTTATAAATACTTCAAATTTATATTCAATTATTTCCGATAATTAATAATAATTCCGCCAACTGCAGTTGCGTTCTGTGATTTTGTATATGATGCATTCAAGTTCCTCGTATTCACATTCATGTAGTAATGATGCTTTGCGGATATTCAAAATAACGATCATTTACTATTCTAAATACTATCTAAATAAATTAAAAGTTCTAAAAGTTCGCATAAGAGAGTAATAATGTATTTATAAAATTTTTTTTTTCATTTCGTGTTTGTTGAGAATTCCGCTCATCCGGGTCGAAGGACCAAAATGTTTGGGATTCTGGTGAGAAAAAAAGTGTGGATAAGTGGAAGGTGTAGGGTAGTGCTTCGATTCAGTACTCAACACATCTGCTTTTCGTCCTTGTTTATTTCATTGTATTTTACAACTACACTTTAATGATATGCTGCGTTGACTTTGAGATTCCATGCGATCTTGCCGTTCCTTGGTTTTTGTCACGTGGCGTTAGTATTCACCAAATGCAGAGGTAGGAGATCGTAAAACTCCGGATCCTCTTGACGCTTTGCGCTTGGTGGTGGATTATTAAACGAAGAAGTGGGAGGTCGTAAATATGGGGACACCTCTTAGCGTAGATCCACGTGGTGGTCACCTGATTGCTGGGGTCTCCTCCTTGATGTGCGGTTGAGTGGTGTTTGCTTGCACTGACAATCTGGAAGCGAACACTTTCAATGACTACCTGCAACCACTTTGTGCGCTCGGGCACTATGCGCGAGGATCTATATCAATTCATACAGTTGCGAAGGTTGCTACCATCTCACTCGAATGGTGTTCATCCCGTGGCGGCTCTGGGTAAAAGACAACGAGAGAGAGAGAGAGAGAGAGAGAGAGATAGAGAGAGAGAGAGAGAGAATGTCTCGACGCGTGCTTGCTTTAAATATCCACGTGACAGCTCAATTAGAGCTGGCAACAATGGTTGCGATTGGTGTTGTTAAGCGGAAACTAGATAAACATTGCAAGATATTCGGAAATAAAATTTTAGAAGTTTCGAGAATTCCGAGAAACATAATGTTTACAAATACTAGAAGGTTTATAAATATCCGAGAGCCAAAGCTCTTAAAAAATGCTCCAATCATGAACATATGTTCTTACAGTTTATTTTTCATTATTTTTGAATTATTCTTAAATTAAGAATATATACATTATGTTTAATCAATGACCTAAAATGAAAATTAAAAAAAAAAAGTCTCACCAATTATTTTGATATTCAAATTATTTGATCCAATTATTTTGAATATTAGATATTTGGCGACGTTTCTTTAATGAAATTTTTAAAAAATTTGTTAGTAACATATTTTATGAAACATCATAGAGAATATTGAATGGATTATCAATAATTATTTGGCATAAATCATATATATTAGAGGGAGAAAATATAATAAAGCCTGGCATTTGGACATACACATACTGTTCCGCATACGATGAAAGTTAATAATTTATTCTAAATTATTAATTTGTTTACTTTATTCTGTTAATAACATCGTTTCTCTCACGAAAACGCATTTTTAATTTAATTTCAAAATTTATGTAATGAGATGTGTTATGCAGTCGATTTAACAATAGTTAGTTAGTATGCTTATATGTACTAATCGTAAATTGAAGTTGCTTATTCTTCTCTCATTTCGCCTTAATAATATCAAATTCTTTGTGTGACAAGGCTCGACGATTAATTTAATGAGCCGAGACGTTTTATACAAAGGTAATTTAAGGGACGCACGATTGTTTAATTAAATGCTCTAGTATTTTATCGATCAGCTTGTAGAAAGATCGAGGGTCTAATCTATTCCTAAAGAGATTGTGTGACAAATACGAGCCGTAAAGCGTGTGTGTAAAGCTCGAAGTCTGACAGCCACAGTTACACACACGCTTGAGCTTTTGCATTCAATTTCTTCATCACGTACCAATGATCTCCCATTACGAGCTACGATCAAGCGGGATTTTGAATCACCGCGCACTCTGGCACTCAGCCAAATTCGATGTAATTTTGCATATGAAGGATGTCGCTGTTGGTGAACACTCGCCAAACGAAAATCCTGAAAATTGGGTAAACACAGTGTTTGAGAACAGGAAATTTCAATTACCTTGTAAATTTTAATCCATTAAAGGATAAGGATAAGGATAAGCATTTTCTCGACACTAAGTAATACAATGGAAATCATATTTTATAGTGCTATGTGTCATTAATGCATGCAATTTTTTAATATTTTAAATATTCTAAGCATCATAGTTTACGATTTGGTATTAATTTTGAAGATTTTCTAGCTCGACTCGAGTGCCAAAAATTCCAACAGTAGGGATTAAAAAACAAAAAACAAAAAAACAAAAAACAAAAAAACAAAAAAAAAAACAAAAAACAAAAAACATTCAGAATAACGAGTCCTTTAATAATTGTACACAATACGATCGGAATGGTATTTATCGAGCGCTTAGTGCTGGATTTTTATTGACCAGGATGTGGGTGTGTGGTGGACCTTTAGGATTCGAGATCGTCGGGAATGACATTTTGTATCTTTTACTATTGCCATTTCATACAAATGCGGAAGGAAGTTAATTAATATTAATATATATGATTGCAAGTAATAATACGACTCGCGCGCGCGCCATTCCAATAGTCGTTTTGCCATTTAATTATTTCTAACACGATAGTACGGATAATAATAAAAATGAGTACTAATTAATTGCCACCGTTGATATTGTTAGCATAGTAACACGAGAATTAAAGTAGAACGAGCCTATTCGTTAAAATTATTATAAAGCAAAAGATTGAAATAAAATGTACATTATTTCGGCTGAAAAAATAAAACAACAAGAAATTTATCGTCACGCTAAGAGACAATGAAAGCTTAATCCATGGAAGCGTTAGCACGTTGTCAATCCACGTAATGAGCTGCTTAAAACAAGTCGCGCATCATTCTTATTTAATGAATAATGCATAATTGTGTCTTTGTCGCGATTCAACTGACGTTTCGCGATGGCTCGAAGCTCACGCGTAAGCTATTAGGGGCAGTGACTTTCGAGAAACGATAATACAGCGCAGAGCCAATATGGCTTTCTCTGATCCTAGGTTCTTCGCAATAAAAACCTGGTTCTCGGAGGAGCGGCTGTTCAGCTATGGCGCCACACCCGAACACAACGAACTCAATAAGATCGGCCACTACACGCAAATGGTCTGGGCGACCTCGCACCTCGTCGGCTGCGGATGGGCCCAGTGCGACGGCAAAAATGGACCCCGCGGCATACCCTATTTCAGCTACGTATGCAACTACTGTCCTGGGTGAGTAACGTCCCATCCTTAGCTCATCCACTAATTATTCTTCCCCTTTCTTCGTCCCTTCGATTTGAAAGACAACGAAAGTGGAAGGCACACTTAACGACTAAGGTGTGAAGTATTATTATTGGAAATCCGATGGGTTTCCGAGGATGATATAGACTCTATTTTGCAAACTTTACTCAGCTTACGCCAGTACATTAAGAAAGTCAAAATTTTATTCGAATATTATTATTTATTGAAGATTTACGAGCATGGATAGTCATTTGTTTATTATTCTTGACAACAGAGACATTCATGTATTTTGATAATGATGTTATTTTAACTATTTTCTTCCTTCAAATCACCAATTCTTTCACATTGTTTTTGCATTCAATTAAATAAAAGTAATTTTCATAAAAGCGTAATTATAAGTATTTATAAAGTCGTTGTATTATTAAATATAATAACAGAACGTTTAAAATATTTCATCCCGAGTTTACGAACAAAGCTAACAAAGAGCCTTACTCACTCATATACTCGCACTATTGGTAATATTTATATTATTTTCAATTACTTGCGATTATTTCTTTCTCATTAATGTATTCAATATTTTTAGAAGATATTAAGTAAAATATAACCAGACAATGAGGCACAATTAAAATAACAAATAATGAAATGTTTAATTAGATCCTTCCTACAATAATCAAAAGTGCCCCTTCAATAATAATCTGATTTTTTAAAATAAATTTCCATTGTTTTAATAATTTGAATAGACCATACATATCTACTATAAAAGGTTATTTGTTAAAGAAGTTGTACTTATTTGTTTTAATAACATCATAATTTTATAGACAAAAATATAAAAATTTTGAAAAATTTAATAATGAATTTGACAATATTATTCAGATTTATAAATGGATTCGAAATATTTTTATACGAAAATCATACATTTTTATATATTCTCAGATACTTAGGCATTTTTCATAATTACCTAATAATTTAATAAAATTAAAATTGAAAACTTTTTAAAAATTTGCTTTTCAGTTAATTTGTATTATATAGTATATATATATATATATATATATATATATATATATATATATATATATATATAAATATATATATTATAATTAGATTAT
>NW_011948415.1:1867249-1889749 GCF_000503995.2 Ceratosolen solmsi marchali
ATATTATAATTAGATTATGAAAGTTTATAAATTGATGTTTGTTTTTCTAAAGTATTTTTGAATTTATTCATCAATGAATTTCATGAATCTTTTTAAATTCTTTTATATACCTGCTTATTAATAATATGACAATTTTTTCTTTATATAGAATAAGAAAAAATATTATGGATAAGTTATTTATATTGATTATTGAGACTATTTTATTGGCGTTCAATATTATCGTTTCATTCCTCACAACGTTTAAGTAAACAAATACTTTTATTAACAAGATAAAGAAATTGTTAGTTACAATATTGGCACTGCATTCTTTTATGGAGTAAACATTTTTTAGTACCAAATGTTTATAATAACACGATTAATTTTCCACAGATTTACGTATACGAATTTTTTTTTTTTTTAATAAATTCATAGCAATTACTCTTATCCATTTTGCCATTAATCGTTACTTTCAAATATCCTAGTGTCGCATTATAATTAATGATATTTGATTAATTAATGAATCATAAATAATGAATTTTTTTTTCTTTTTTTTTTTCAATTTCAATTCAAATTTTCTTTTTCAATGTCAAATTATACTTGCCGTGTATATAACGTCCACGAAATCACTCGAATATCTCGAAGTAACTCGAATATCAATTATTTATGTCGGTATTTTGATTTTGTCATAAATTGTAATTGCTGAAAATATCCATGCGTTTCATTGCTTTTACCGGAAGTCCAAGTATATCATCGCCGTCACTGCGGAAGTAATGCGTATTTCTTCGTTGTTCGCTGATTTTCACGGAAAATACAAAAAAAAAAAAATATATATATATATACAATAATAATAGACTCAACTAGGAAATAATATTACATTTAATCAGCTCGTAATACTGTGAAAATTAATAAAAAAATTACAGAGAATTTCTACCGACTGATTTATTTGAAAGCACAAATGGATTTCAAAGCTCAGATTGAGATTTCCAAATTGCCATTTGCAATGAAAATAAATTGACATTTATTAATATTTGCATAAATTCGAATGAAAATAAGATGTTATATCATCGATATTATATTCGATTCATAATATTAATTATTAATTTTGGAATCCGATAGTAATGTCTTATATATACTTATGAATATGCTATAATAATTATATATACTTAGACAATTTTAATTTAATTACAATAAAAGATAATATGATTTGGTAGAAAATACGCGATTTTTCAATTGTATTGTATAAGGATAAAAAAAAAATATATATATATATATATATATATCATAAAATATTAAAAATTTTGTACATTTAATTTATTTGTATAGTATAACAATACCGAATATTATTTTTTATAAAAATTTTCCATATTAATTTTATTATTTCGGCATAAATACAAGGGAAATAAAATATATGACAGCGATTGAGATAATTCATTTTGATATTTCATTATTATCTTTATTAAACTATGTATTTTAATGAAAAATATAATTTTCTTTTCCTTCATAATATTTTCAAGATTTTTTATGCATTTCGTAATCTTACTCTCATAATCCGAGATACATATTGAATATCATTCAGTATTGAATATTATTTATATTTCAATGCTATTCGTAACATATAAATTTCACATAAAATCATAACTCGAGATTAGCCGTGAACATAGAGGCAAATATGAATATTTCATTAAAACGCGATTATTTCAGCTTTTTATTGTGTAGTTTTACAAGAAGGGGTGGGGTGGGGTGGGTGTGTGTGTGTGTGTGGGGGGGGGGATTCCAAGAAAGAAGCGTTTATCGAGGGCCAAGAGAAGCATGGGACGTTTGCATGTGGGGGTATACGCGAGGGAGGTTTTGCCATTATATAGTGTGACAATAATATTATTACCGTAAAAAGCATTGTAATTTTTAAATTATGTAAATGCAAGCACGGAAGGACCTGTTTAATCAAAGAATTATGATGATAAGATAAGGCGTAACCGCTGTTTGAAATACATTGAGTTGTCTTGGAGCTTAAACATTACTATATACATTTATACTATAAATATTAAAAATTCTCTTTTTCTCCCAATAAGTTGGTGAAATATCATTTCATTGTATTTGAATATAAATTAATATTTGCTTATGGAATTTATTTTGTAAACATGATGATTCATTCGTCTCTTGAATTCCGTTTCACAATGTAAATAGGCAATGCCAAGGAAGAAATTGTATTTTCAATATAGCACATTTATTATATCACGGAAATTGATTACGAACATGATAAAGTTAGCAAAGGCTAAGAATGCCAAACACGGCAGCCTAGATTATAGAATTTTCAATCGCAATAGAACTTTTTGGAATGGCTTTGTTATTGAAATATGCATTCCTATTATGATGTGATACATACTATAGAATGTAATTCTACATGGAGTCTGACACTTGTATATTTTCATACCAGCATTATACGTTATATGTATATGTCGATGAATATTTATGAATATTTTACAAATATTTGACATATCTTCTTTGTATGTCAATAATTTCAAAAGACGACTGTACGTATTCTTGCAAATATTTCCAAAGGATTCCAAGTATACTTATACAAATGAATCCAAATATCAACCAAACTATATCTGCTGAGAATCTCTTAAAAATGCCATCAACAAAAAACGTATTTCAACCAAAGGCATTTGCTTTTATGAAGCTATTTTTAAAAATATCGTCAAAATAGAAAAGAAAATGGCAGTAATCTCGGAAGTGTTCTTATTATCTAAAGATAAGAGAAGCAACTTTTAGTCTAATCCTTCCATTTTCTAAGCCTTTCTTTACTCAAAAAATTCAAATTAATCATTGCAGTGTCAATTACATCTTATTATTTATCTAATATTATGCTATTAAGAATTTCCAACTAACGACATAACGTCAATAATTTTGTTTGAAAATTTCTAATTTAGTACGGACCTCGGGTTATTGCAACGATTATGTCACGTATTCGTAACATTTTTTAATCAAAGTTCCACATAAACAATTATTGCCGCTAAAAGAAGTAGGGGCTAATAAAGTAGATGAATCATTATACGTCTGGACATAACTTGGCATTTAACTGTACAATCTTTTGCTAGATAAGATGTCATAATTTAAAGCAAACCGTCTGGTAGTTCGATAACTAATGGGATACGAAAGTTTCTCATTACTGGTCGTTTCAATTAGTAAAAATCCCTCTATCTTTTACTTTCTTCGAACGGAAGTATTTTCCATTTCCACGAAGTATGCGCATTAATATTAATGCAAAGTCAGTCGTAAATCTTCACCGCGAAAATACGTTCAGTTTAAAATGTCTGGCTAAAAGCTTGTGTTTATTAAGCAATCATAGGTTTGCCAAAGGTGCCTGACGTCAACGCATAAACAATTACAGGCTGTATATATCCCCGGATCGGTTAACAGCATCCCCCAAGCTCGTTCGGCAATCTTGTTGTCTATCAGCCATCATGCCCCCTCCCCTTGATCGCGCGGTGACGATCACCGAGCTTTGCCTCGTCTTTGCTTTCAGCGGCAACCGCGTGGACAAATTGTCGGAGCCATACGAGGTCGGCGAGAACTGCGCCTCCTGCCCGGGCCAATGCCAGCTCGGCAAGCTCTGCAAGAACGCCTGCCCCTGGGCGGACCTATGGGCCAACTGCCAGCAGCTGCGAGCCACGTGGCCCGGTTGGCTGTGCGATACCGAGACGGATCAAGGACGCGAGCGCCGGCAGTTCTGTCGTGCCACCTGCCGCTGCCAGGACAAGATCATCTGAGTCGGCCGATCGGTCGCTCATACGCGCCCGCCAACGACCAGCGGCCATCCATCCTAGGTAGCGTCACCCCGCCCATCGCCCATCGCCCATCCTGCGGCCACGAGTCTGTCTGGCAACTCTCAGTCACGGGGTTAATAACAAGGTCATTGCGAGGGAGCGCCGACAATGCTCGGGATGACCAAGTTTGTGTATATCGTAAGCGCCGACCAAGTGTCGTATTGAGTTGAAATTTCTTACGAGTAGCGAGAAAATTATTTGGCTATCAACGATGCAGCTCCTCCGTGTCTTTGGTCTTCGTCGGCGCGTTGATGTTAAATTTTGATGGCGGAGCAGCGCATTTGCCTAACAAAGCCCTCGCGATCTTCTTTCCCTTTCCAAGACGGCGTCGATTGCATCGCGCGGCCATCGACGTAAACGTAGCCGAGGCGGTGTCAATGCGGATCGCTCGAATTACCAGTTTCATTATTCCGAGCGTATATAATGGCAAGAGAGAGAGAGAGAGAGAGTGAGTCAACGAGCGGGGATAATTGTAATTCAGAGGAGCGTATAAATAAGAAGGAAAGGCTTCGGTGTTTTTGTTGGCGAGAAGCGCTTGAAAAGCGAGCGCTAAACTTTCCCACATTGTCCCATCCCGTACCAGCCCATCCCCTCACCAGCCGATGCCTGTCACGTCGAGCAACCCCTCGATTAAATCTTCTTCGCGGCCTGCAAGAGGACACCGCGACTCCACCCCCAGCTACCCGGATGGACTCGTTACTTCGGCCGAGCGAGTTTACTAAGACTTCTTGGAGATCTGCTCCCGGAGGTGTGAATAAGGATACGCCATCGGTTGCGCGAAAAAAATTTTCGCGACTTTCATCTGCCTCCCCCACCCCTCCCGTGTCTGTGTGTCCTCCACGGCCTCGCTCGGCCAATGCACATGAGTCTCTGGTCGATCGACAGGCCTTTGCTCTGTCTCGACATTAAATCGAGACATTAACCTTGTAAGCGAGGCGTGTCTAGCCTCGAGCCCACGAGGATTATTTATTCTTCGCGAGTAGCTCTTACGCATTGGTGTGTCACTTTACTCGTCGAAGCATCTTCAAATGGACTTTGTTACAATTTTTAAAGGAATATGCTAAACGCGCTTATATTGTTACCTAGATTTTACTTCGGTAGGGTTACAACCCTACATTATCCTCCCTATTTATATCGCTTATTCTTTTTTTCGTCCCATTAAGTGTCTCTCTCTCTCTCTCTCTCTCTCTCTCTCTCTTCCGCCTCTGCCCCTCCCTTCGCCCCTCTTTTTATCATTTTACTATGCTATCGTACTTGTTTCATCAAACGAATATTATGTTTTACATATTTCATCATATATATGCACACGTATACATACATACATACATTATGTTTATAATATCTAGCGATGAGTGTAGTTAATATTAAATTAAAATAAAATAATGTACGAAGTTTGTCCTATTCTAATTATTAATTTGAGCTTAATAAATAATTTATTATATCTGTGTAATATGAATTAATTCAATCAGAAGGAATTTTTTCCGAATAAAAAAGTCATAATGAAATTGTTCTCATTAATGCTCAAGATTTTATTAAACAAAAAAATTTAAATAATATATGGATATTAGTGATTTTAATTTCATTCCATAGGTTCAATTTTATCATTTTTAACGAGATAGTTCCTTCTTGCAATCTTCGTTTTCCTTTACAAGCACAAACTATTCACTGATATATCAATTCTTAAAATTAGATTTATATTTCTAAATGTAATTGCACAATATTGGATATACAATTTAATCAACTGGATATATTATCAATTCTACAAGGTTATTGTATTTATAAAAAAGATCGTGATTCATTAAAGGGATTTAAACACGTAAAATTCAAATAGTAGACAAGATTTTACAATTTGTCTATTTGAAAGGCATTTTTCGTGAATATATGGAAACACTTGTAAAAATTTTATGCGTTTATGTGCGCGTGCGTGTGTTTGTGTATGCGTGTGCGTGTTTGCGCGCGTGCGTGCGCATGTTTATGTATGTATGCATATACGTATTATTAAGTTAATTAAAAGATAACGTAAAATATTTGTATGTAATTATAAATATTTTTATGCTAATTATGTAATGAAACGCTGAATGAAATTATGTTGAATGTAAGAAATTTCATTACTTGGTGAAATTTTTTTTGCAGACAAAAGTACACAATCTTATTATTAAAAAAAAAAAAAGAATATCTCTATAAACTTAAAGTGTTATTGATTAAAGTATGGTAAGAAATTGTTTTCCTTTATAGAGCATTTAAATGTCTTTTTTCTATGATTAAAATAAATTTATCCATTTATGAGTTTTTCACCCATGGTTTTAATATATTTGAAAATAATTAGTTGCTAATTTATTAAAGATAATTATTTACATTTATTATTTATTTACATTATGAAAATTACGTGATTAAATTCGTTAAATACAATTCTATTGTGAATTAAATGCAATTTTTGAATCGTACATTTTGATAAAAAATTCTAATTCTACTTTATCATTTAATTCTGCAAGATTATTTTTCTTCTTTTGTACATTGCAATATATTTAATTTTAGAATCGATATTCGAACAATGAAAGATTATAAAAACTTTTGATTTACATTCTAAATAAAATTATATCGATAGATTGAAGTCTACATGAGACACTACATACAATGTAATATTATTTCTTGTATACTTTATTTGTAAAAAATTCGATTTGACGCATCAAAAGAATATTTTACAAGACATTATGTTCATTCGAAATTCCTTGCGAATTATGCAAGATGTAGCAAACAATTTCCGTTGAAGCAAAGAGAATAGAAAATTTACAATAAATACGTTGCTTTTAAAACCTTCTCAAATGAAATATCAGAAATTTCGTATTGACGTTATGAAATAGAGCGCTAGGGAATAAGAGAAGCAAAAAGAAATCTTACAAATATATGTGTCGGCAGTTTGTCACAAAATTGATATTTAAAAATTGCAAAATGATAAGACGTTGTAGTAACGCAAGTGAGATATTGTCATTTTCACATACATAATAATGCATTTCTTTTGGCATTGGTGAAGTGTGGCGTGTATATGCGGGTGTGTGCGTGCACGAGTGCGAAAATATGCAATGTAAATTCACGAGCTGCGAGCAATTGTTTCCATTTCTTTCACTGGCATTTTTCTTCCTCGCGACAGCTCACGTCGGATCGGCGAAAATGGCAGTTCGCGCGAACAAAGCCGATGCATAAATTAAAAGCGCAGCACCGCGTTTCACCAGTGCGGCTGATATTATCCCGTAAAGAGGGAATCCCCTTTGAAAATATACAGATGATGCATCAATTGTCTCCGTGATTTCCATGTCATTGTAGGCGACGGAGTGATGAGTACGACCTCGATGATACAGATGATGCAAATGGCAGCTCCGAGAAGAGATTAGATGACAATGCGTGAGCTAAGGATACAAGCGAGAGACATGTACATCTTAAGTAATCATCAATAAATATGGAATTTTATTAATATTCATATGAGAATTACCGTTTAATTTCCGCTCATCTTTTCCGATCGTTCCTCGATAATTCCTAAAGGCGTTTATAGTTTTACTTAACGATATATGTTTATGTCAATACAATTATTTTTACTTCAATTATGGTGCAATGTTACGATCGCAATAATAATAGTAAGATTTAACCTAGAAATGGTTTATTTCAATTTCTAAGGTACAGAGAATTTTTTTGTTGACATATCCACATGTCTATAATAATATTTTATTTTCCGTATGGATTATCATTTTAGTCAAATTAATTATAGGAATTTTTTTCAGCGAATACGACACGATTGTACGAGACGCGAAAGGCATATGGTTAAAAATGTCTTAAATTTTTTATTATGGATTCATGATAATATTGAAATTAGTTAATATATATTTATGTGTGTGCGTGTGTGTGTGTGTGTGTGCGCGCGCGCGCGCGTGTGTGTGAAAACCTATTTTTGAATTTTCCCGAAATATTATGTAAATATTCTAAACATGTATATATTTACTGTCAATAATTGGTTTATCGATTTCCATTTGCTTTAAATTCTATTTCAATTTGCAATAATCAGCTATGGTAGCGGTACTTTAAGTAACGATAAACACAATTTAGCCTAATTAACAAAAACTATATACAAAACTATATATCTTTTGGAAAAATTAGATGACTGCGAGAAAAATATATTGGTTCGAGAATTAATTTTCCATTCAAATATTTACCAACCTCTGCGTGAAAAATATAAGTATTCTTTTATGCTTTGAAATTTTATTTATCATATCAGAGAGATGGCCCATCTCTCGGATACGACTATTTAGTTGTTGCGCAACAAACAAGTGAAGAAGCGTGAAAAGCCGGTAAATTTTCACGGGCTATTACTGCGTCTATCATAGCAAGTACTTGGAAATTAAGGATACTATCGTTTCCCCAAGTTCTTCGTTCTTTTTATATTCTCTTTTGACTTTTTACTCTTTAGTATTCTCTCGTCTTCTTACTTTTCATTAATTCTATATTCCATCTTTTCATACATTTACTACATTTAATTACTTTTTTATTATAATTAACCTCTTCTAATACTTCAATTTATTAGCAAAATATTCCCATTCAATAGACATTTATATATATATATACATATATATATATATATATATACACATATATATATACTTTATTAAAATATAACTTTCTTTAAGATGTTTTCTAACGATCATTTTAACATATAACGCAAAGTCCATTATTTTTGTACTATTTTTTATTTCTTCATATTATTCAAATTTACAACGAAATTTTCACAATATTATTTATAAAATTCTATGACGTGTAATTCTTTAATTTATTTGAATTAATAATTTATAAATACACTCCTTAAATAGTATAATATAATTATATGAGTTTCTAAAATAGTATATAATTATTTAGGTAATTTCTATCTAAATAGTTAGCTCTAAATAGAGTGAGATGCATTTTGAAAAAACATAAAATGTTTTGTAAAGTATCATAGTCCTTTATTTAATCAAAATTTTGTATAAGTAAAATTAATAACTAAAGTTTCTAATACATTTTTTTTTTTAACTAGTATTTGTTAATTTAATTATAATATTACTCATTAATCATGACAAATGATTGAAAATAAAAGAGTATATAAACAATAGAATATTTTATAAGAAGGAAATCTTCGAAATGCATAAGCTTCTTTATGTTTTCAATGTTTAAATGTGCTAGATGATATATTAAATTAATCTATTGTAGAAAATTAAAAGATTATAGAGCGAATAAAAATAATTAATATTACATGCAGTTTGAAAATAACATATTCTTTGAAACATGCAGACGAAATATTTGATGAATATCATAAAAAACAAAAATACTTGACTTTTCGCTTAAAAATATTTATAATTTATGTTCATTTGAACATAATTATGAATTTGGACATTATTAAAATGGCTTTAATAAATGTATCTCATATCTTTATCCACTTACCTCTTTCGTTTTTTTTTTCATCGCCTTCTATTTTCCCTTACCAAAGTTTAGAATAATTTATTATATTGGTATCCAGGATACTATAACTAATAAATAAGAATACATTATGTACGAAATTTGACATATAACTGATCTTAATATTCACAGGAAATTGAGATTTATTATTATCTTAATCTTATTATAATACTGAATTTTCCTTATGCTATACAATATTGTACTGTAATTTCAGAACATTTGTAATTATTAGATAAAAGCAATTTATGTGTAAAATAATATTTTACCTTATTGTTTATGGGATGTAATAATAATTTTTCATTTTAAATCATATGACTGTATATTTTGTGTTTGTTATAATTTACATAATTGATATATTTAATTACGGTAATTTAATATTATGTCATAATTGAGGTTTGTTCGATAGTTGGTTAAATTTTCCGCTCGCTTAGCGGATGGATGAATAAGGATATAAGTGGAAGGGTTGTAGAGATATACAGTGTGTGCATAATCCGTTAAGTAGTGTGTTTATTATGGTTTATTGACAATTACGCTATTGATAGGTTGAATTTACTCCATATAGGAGAGTATGGGAAATACTATGTGTTCACTCGCAGCGATGCAGTTGCATTGACCCGATCCCGTGATGAACAGTCCACCACCAGGAGAAAATTCGTGATGATGGCAGGCGGACCTGTTGCTGATCTTGTAAGGATTATCAATGGATTTATACACTCCGTGGTAAGGAGTGGTCGGTACTATGTTTCTTGTAGTCTTGAAATCATTTCTTCAAAGGGTGTAGATGTTGCCACTAAGTTGTTGATTATTCCTTCAAATACATTTCACTGTCGGTTAATCTTGATAATTACATGTTCTTGTACTTTTAGAAATTAGCAAGAAAGAAAAATCATCTATAAATACGTAAATCAGGGACATAGGAAGAATAAGCTTAAAAACGATAAATTATATTGTAGCTGATAATAAAATCTATTGTTTCTTTTAAGGCATGGCGATCTTGATAAATAGGGAGGAAGAGAGAGAGAGAGAGAGAGAGAGAGAGAGAGAGAGAGTCAGTAGAAAGAGTATGAGAGTCAGATAAAAAGATGACTGCATAGGGAGAGCTTGCGGAATGAAATTGCTACTGTTAAACTCTGAGTGTGCGCGAATGCGCGTTTGTATGAGTGCGTGTGTGTTATGAAAATATTTATAAGTACAAAATGTTTTCTCCAAAGTTTGCTCAAGGAAATGTTCTTGCTACTTGCGCTACTCTTAAAACTTGCGCGTAAGCGAGAAAAGTAAAACTAAGTGCGAAAATAATGACAGCGAGGCTAGTTTAGACGCGTTTAGTTGTCCGTACGACTTTTCCTTACGAGCACAATATTTTACAGTTCACCAATAATTATGTTGTAAATACATACGATAAAATAAACGCCATGAAACTTCGTTGTTGCAAATAATTAATGGTTTCGGCAACAAAGATATTTCAAGCAAGTAGTAGTCGAACGTGTTGGCCTTCAGTTGCATTCGAATTCGAGAGACTTTCTCATTTCATAACTTAGTTGGTTTTTCCATGCGACAGTTTTTTTCCAATCCCGTCTTATTTTTCTTATCTTCCTTCGCAGCGATATAAAAGGCAATTTACCGGAGTAGTTAATTGTAGAAGGCTTCCGAGAGGGGGAGAATTAATAATTTTGCCTGGATTTTACCACCTCCTGACACAAGCGCATCGTATCTTTTATTATTTAAGAAGATTAATTCAAGTTGCGAATTTATCACGTTGTTGGTGGCATTAAAATCTTTTCGAGACCATCATTTTTAACGGCTGATCATTGCACTCATTGTTTTTACACGAGCTTTCTTTGCCCTTCCGCGACATTTTAATTACTCAAGGACACGAGTGCGTGTGTAAAGTTCGGTGGTCGGCGAAGCTCTTGGTACCACGGAACACCGTCATGAATTTGTACATTACGAATTTTCCCCCTCAAAACCTCTTCTCTTATTGTACGTGATATTCATGTGGGATTACGTAAGTATTCTATGAAAGCGAGCAAGCAAGGATATTAATGGCCGTAGCGGTGTAATGGATAATATTTATTTGGGAGCAGCAGCTGTTTAAACAGAGACGAAGCGCTGATTATTTGGATCGATTTATAAATGAAATTTATATTGACCATTTTGCCATTACGATGATTTATCAAAGCCGTCGATGAATCATATAGAGCTCCATGCAAATATTGACGTTAATAAATGTTACATTGTACTTTTAAGAATAATCTTTAGGAGAAATTGTTCTCCTTAAACTCTAATTGCTGGCATTTAGCAAGATCTTTGTCAAAAGATTGGCGAATTTTTATAATAATGATACATTAAGTAACCAAATCAAAGCGAACTTCTCTCCATTTCTAATATAAAAAATGTAATGTTGGCAAATATAGAATAAACTTTAGGCATTGTTAAAAGTTATGCAAGGGCAATATTAATATTATATATATATATATATATTTGGTATCTTGTGTTAAATTGCGATATACAAATAAAATAATTCTCAAGAGACAGTTTAAAAATCGCTTTAACCATAAATAAAATACGCCTGCTCGATCGTTTTCATAAAAAGAGCATCAATATGGCCGTAAAATTGGTCGTATTATCCAGTTCGGAATACTAAAGCTTATATTATCTTATACGAAAAAAGAACGAAGTCTTCAATTGTTTCGCCAAACTTTTTACAGTTCTATCGAGTGACGAATTTCGAAAATCGAGTTCCTTTCCTCGTCCGAAATAATAAAAATTCCGCCTACTATGTGTTTTTTACTTTGATAAAATTATTCGATCACGTCGGTAAAGTTACAACTAATAATGTAGATCATTTATAGTTCTATATGCAGGTTTTACACGCACGAACTTGTAAATATACAAATTTCTCTCTCTCTCTCTCTCTCTCTCTCTCTCTCTCTCTCTCTCTCTCTCTCTCTCTATTGAGCTGGAAAAGTTTGAAAGTGTACGATTGGCTATGGATTTCGGTAACGCTCGAGTGATTTAGCCTCGACTCGAAATGGCCTCGAATATACATGGGAATTCGTTTAGGTTTCAAGTGCACGACATTTATACACGAACGAGACACACGGAAGTGAGGGTGCGCCGTCGGTTGTGGGGATGGGCCACGACGACGACGGCGGGGCGGGAAAGGGGCGGAAAGCCATTAGTCGTTTTCGCGCGCTCTGCTTCCGCTCCTTCAGCTCGACGTCGATTAAAAGTTTTGCGATATCCGTTAATCTCATTAGTTTTCCTTTGGTCTTTACTTCTTTTTCGGCAGAACGATTCACTTTATTATTATTTTACCACGATGGGTTATAATTTTCCTAGTTTAATGTGTACCTCGGTAAAAGTATACGACATACAAATTAACGACGGCTCATTGTAATTGAGAAGCAGCTTAGTACAGATTGTATTTTCATAAATATTTTCAATATTAAATTTTTGTACTTGAAATTATCGATATATAGTTATATTATATATATAGCTATATTTATTATTCTAAAATATGTATTATTATAATATTATCATTAATCTGGATGATTAGAAAAAATTGATCAGAAATTATGCGCATATTTAAGAAAATTTATTGAAAAGAAATTTATTTCGTGCACGAAGTAATTTCAAAACAAATATTATAAAAAACAATTTGTTTTTAATAAGATTAGTGTGTAGCATTAAATGGCCATATCTTGCAACTTAAATTTAAGTCGCAATAATTCTCTCCCAATCAACATGTCTATGTACAAAGTTAAGACTTACTACACGTCTTTTGACATACGATATTTATGATCTCTTTACTTATCTTTTTAGCATAAATATTTCGTAATTATTTATTTAGAGGCTTAAAAATGATAAAATTTTATAATTTGTATGTTAAGGTGAAGATATTTTTTTGCAGAGTAAAATTTAAGACAAAAGAAGTGCTTAGTCTCACCAATGCGCTTTATTCATATAATAATGTTAATCACTAGTGTTTCCTCAACGTGGCTCGAAGCTAATCTATGCAAACTATGATGGAAAGTTTGTTTTACATTAAGCATTGTATTAAGTCATAAATACATTTGTCTTCTTCTAACCCATATTTAATGTAGCTTAAGTCGTTAGCCTCAGATTATTTTTGTAGTAAGATGATCCTTATGCTATACATAAGGATAATATTAGATTGAAATTACCTTCAAATAAAATCGTATTTTATTAAAATTTATTAAAATAAAGTATACACTGAAAGAGAGAGAGAGAGAGAGAGAGAGAGAGAGAGAGAGAGAGGGCGGCGAGAAGGGAGAGAATCAGTATTCGAGTATTTGTGTAAAGTTAGTGAAGATTTTGGTCTTCTGTGTTCTTCTCATTGACACAACACTCGATAAAATTGTAATTGCGACCGGAGCGTGTAGTAACGGATTGAGAAAAGAGAAAAGCCGTAGTTAAAGAAGAGCCGAGTATACGCGAGAGAGATATCCGTCAGACAAATGCAAAACTCAGCGCAGAAAACTCGTACTTAATGTAGGTCAACGATGCCGAATTTTCTTGCCTCCTCAATATGCTCGTTTTTTCGCTTCTTATACAACTGGATAGTAATTCATGATGCAATTGTATTTCTTATTATTCAAATTCTACTTTTAGTCGATTTTAATGAGATCAATCGGATGTCCCCGAATATATATATATATATATATATATATGCTCCATGTCGTGAACCATCAAAAAATTATATCATTGATTACGAAGTTTCCAATACCATTGGATCTAGTTGATAATTCATTTGTTAATTGAATTTCAATTAAGATTTTCATAGAACAAAGCCTCGTGCTTGGATATTTTCTTTATTATGTTTTATTTTTGTTTAGTTATTTCGAAATACATGCTGGAAAAACAGCCTCTTATTATTTTAATAAAATTTCATTTTATTTAGATTATTTATTCTGGAAAAATACGAGAAAGATTTGATATTTTTCCTTTCAATGTAGCCTTTACAAAATGTGCGATGCCTTTGACTACTAAAGAGTACAGATATCAAATGATATATGTCTTCAAGACTTATCCGGAATACAAAGATTGAAAACTTGGAAACTCGTAGGTAAATTTATCGTAGATTACTGTTTTGCGTATTATTAATGGGCATGAACAATATTGCGACTATTGGTATACGTTTTTAATAAAATCTTTGAAAATTTTGATGATTTTCATTAGTAAATATAAGAATAGATTAAACATATAAATTGCAGATTGCGCAAAAACAATTGTGAAATTTGAAAAAACAATGTGCAATAGCATTGCCTGAAAACTGTCCTTTTAATATATAATTCTTTTAATACGCGTAATATAATGTAATTAGTAAGGTATTCATGTAGATGGACATAGTGGAAAAATATTTTGTATATTATGTTAGATATACATACAGATATATGCATGAATAACAAGTTTCCAAGATTTTTTATGGTAAATGAGTATTGGTAATAAAGAAAAGTGTGATTTCTCGTATTTTTATCTAGAATATATTATAATAAACTATTTACTTCGGCCATTTCAACAATTTAATTTTCAATATTTTTATATTCAATTTATTTAATGCAATGACTGCACTATCTATTTATAACATGGATTTTGTTCTTAAAATGGTAATTTTTATACTATTAAAACCATAATATTGAAAGTCTATTAACGAAACGAATGTTTTTCTTAATAGAAACATAAAATAGATTTATGCATTTAAGAGAAAATACCGACAAAAAGCTTTAGAAAATAAAAAAATTTTGTTTGTTGTGTAAACTTTGTAACTGCTTGAGAAATTTACCAAAAGTATATACATTGTTATACTTGGTAGTAAATTAATAAATAAGTCAATTGAAATAGGTCAATTGAATATAGGTTTCATATAACTTAAACTTTTTTTCAATTAATCCGATTTAGTAATTAGTTGATTAGTAAAGCAGTTTATCGATACGATAAAAATAAGTTTGACATACGGTTAATAGCTTTGTAATTAAAATAATTACCGAAGAAATCGAGTCTACGAAAAGCTTTGAAATAGCAATTTCAGTATTTAAGAGTCATTGATCGATCCTTTTTTTTTTTTTTTTTTGCAAATTAAGGGCAAACTTCAGTGTATTTCTAAGATACTATTAATTACATGCCAATCATTATTGTTCTTCATAATTATTAATTTACAATTAAAATCCAATTTTTTTATGGCGTAAGGTCTTAAATTGTTTATTCTTATGCTTGTGCTAATGTATAGAAATATATTTGAAATTCATTTAACTACATTAGTAATAAAACGTCTAGAAAAACTTATTTCTGTGCTTATTTAATTCGGGTCAAGGATAAGAACACTGTAACTCTTAAGTTCATTATTATAAAAAAAAATAAGATAAAAAAAAAAGAAGGGAAAAAAGAAAAATACGAGGAAACAAAATATTATTAAAGCTTGACAAAAGAATATAAATTTTCATGTTACACGTATTTCTATTTCATTTCAAGTAATATGTTTATCTCTCTGTTTATCATATAAAATACTCTCATTTGCTTATAAGTTATCTAAAGCATTTTAAGCTTTACGTCAACTTCTTATTCAGTAAAAATGTTCTGAGGAATTTCAAAAATTTGATGTCAGCAAGTAGCATGTTACCGTGTTGAAGAAACCTACATGAATTTGAGTGTTAGATAAAAGTTTTTTATAGAAGTTTTTTAAAATCGTACTTGGGTAATAAGCGTAAATTTTAAATTTCATATAAAATGTTTTGTAAAAAGTTGTTAAAGTTATGGACTATAACATAAATATATTACATTATCAACGACTAGATATTAAATTTTATATAGAAAAGCTTTTTTGACATATCAAATTATGATGATGATGATGTAACACATAAATAATATTAGAAATACAATAAAATATTCTTTTACAAGTTTGAATGCATTGTTTCTATATAAATTAAGTTTTTTAATGTTTCGGAATCGTAGATACTTTCCACTCTAATAATTCATTAGTATTTTTGTAGTGAGTTATCACCATATAATAAATTTATTCTTACTAAACTTAAATTTATCACAATTTATCACTTCTATGTGACTTACAATAGAAAAGGAACAATGAAAAAAAGGTATATAGGTTTTTCAATTTGAGTATCATTTTTAATTGAAGCTTAAAAATATTGCGCGTATTTTTTTTTTTTTTTTTTTTTTTTTTTTTTTTTTTTATTTTTTTTTACAAATATGAAGAGAAGCATTGAAATAGTTTTGTATTCTAATGAAAAGATAATATTAAACAAAATAAGACAATTGTTTTCAGTGACTAATGCAACTTAGATTACAATTTTCATTGAATAGCAGTACGACATTGAGATTCGGAAAATTGTTAATTCACAAGTTCATTTTCTTTCATACAATTTATGTACATTGATATTATGCTTTATTATTAGAGTGTAGAATAATTATATTCTATATTTAATGATTTATCTTATTCTTTAAATTCATCTTTTTCATTCAATTAAATCATTAATTTCAACAAATATATGTGTCCATTAATTATTGTTTATATATTTATTTAGCTTATTAGTTTGTACTATTATTTTAAAGTTTGTATATAGTCGATTGTATTGTATGTACAATTCGCTGAAGAAATGTTATCTTTTTAATATTCAACTACAATTAATTACAATGTATTTATCATTGGAATATAATGTACAATTGTGTCTCTATAAATCAACAAATTTATTTTAACATTAAATAGTTTGTGCATACGTTTGGAAAAGAAATACAAAAAGATAATAAAAATTAGAATGAGAGAGAGAGAGAGAGAGAGAGAGAGAGAGAAAGAGAGAGAGCTCGTAGTACATAAATATAGCATGGTTTATCGTTACGATAAAATTCAATCGATATTATTTCATTTATAGTAAGAAATATTTTCAACTCGATAATATCATAAGGTCTACGATGATTTATATTCTTCCGATAAATAATGACGATTCAGTAAAATGCAATATAAATAATAATTTCCACAACCCTACCTTGCATTCCAAAATTCCTTCAAATTTACGATTACGATTTATTATTAACCAAATGAATGTAAATTAAATATAAAATAATAAAAATGCGAATCACAACTTTGCAAAATATTGACCAATGGAGAGCAATTATTTTAGAACCATGGAAAAAAAAAATATCAGGTCAATGCGCATCGCATTTTCGAGGGACGCTCAAAAACATACAAATATAAACAAATTAATCGATCGGCCAATCAAGTCAGCGCACCATAATGGCTAGGCAATCAGTATGTGCACCTGCGTGCGAGTTACGGTGAAAATCGGAAAAGCCAAATGAATATCTTTTCGAAACTGTAGGCAGCAATTATGGCACGTTTCAACGGCCCGGGCAGACGGAAAAGAGGGAATAATTCCACAGGGGACGGAAGTACATCCTTCCCCCGATAGGCATCGACTACTTCTCCCCGCTTATTTCACTCTCTTTCTCATTCTCCCTCTCCCTACCAGCCTACGCCTTTCCCCATGAGAATATCGCCGTTGGATTCGCGCGAGCGCGCAACGCACCCAGGAGGATGTGGTCGTTGTTTCCCTTTCTTCTCTCGACTTTCGGTTATGTGGCTGTGCACCTCCTACGCGTGTGTGGCTCGATTTACATAATGGCTGGCTCGATCTTCTGCGCTTCCGAAACAACGGACAGATATGACGGAGTACCGTGGTACACCTTCGTGGCCCCATGACCGGGACAACCCAGACGACCCGGGCGAACCGGATCATGCGACTCGTGAAAAAGGAGCGGAAGAGTTAGATGTGAACGGTAATGTATAGGAGGAGAGGGGATTCGCACATATAGGATAAATTCTGATCGTGTGTCGAGAAATTGCGAGGAGAACAACGAGGTGACGCTGAGAAGATGAGGTTGGGTATTGGCTGTTGGCTGAGGGGACTAGGCACATCAATCGACATTTTATAAAAATCGTTGCTGCCTTTTATTGTTGCACATATTTATCATTTGTTTCCTTTATAGGGAATTCAAAGCTTTCAACGAAAGTGATTTAGAGGAGAAAATTAAGCCATTGCACGTTGCTGCATCGATTGATATTAATTTGAAAATCCGTTGCTGCGCATTAACTTGAACACATTATAATGTCGTGACTTTTTTTTTACTGTCTTTATGTATTTAAACAATTGCCATATAGATTGGAAATAAATTTTCATTGTGTTATGTTAAATTTCATAGGTAATGCGATAATGCATTTGACTTTTTATTTAATTAAAGAAAAAATCATTATGTTTTCTATCGATATCTTAGATATCGATATATTTTTTATTCTATTTATTTATAATTGTAAAATATGAAGAAATTGTCGTTAAGACGTCAAAGTCAAGAGCCGTTAATTTTTGTAATTTTTCATTTAATATTTTACACTTAACTTTGTACTTTATCAAACAGTAGATGCACGTTTAAATAAGTATTGTATATATATATATATATATATATATATATATAATTAAGTATAAATAAGATAAATGAGCTTACGCGGGCTAAATTTAAGTTTAGTAGGAACTAAAATGCTGGTGACTGTAAAAAGATGGAAATTTTTAAAATAAAAAGGAAATGGGTCGTGTGTTTTTGTGCTTTTAACGCGTAATATCTTTGCCGTCGTACAATACAGCCTATTACGTTTAGATTAGCATTGGTGAGACTTGTATGTTGCAGAATAAGGATAATATGAAATACACGTATTATTGCGAATAAATTATGATTTGCGTATAACAGAAAATACAACGTCCGAAGATATTTAATTTCTACATAATATACGGGCATATCTCAAACGGCGATTATCCAATGATTTTCATAATTAATGCAATTCAACGATTACCTAAGAGTCCAAGCGTAAAAGTTTTATTAGCCTGATAATAATAAAGGATTTCGTCACGAAATGCTTATAACCGTAGAAGACGCTACGGGAGAAGCGATTGCACAAAGATTTCGAAATATGCTAAGATTATTGCCAAATACTAAGCTTATTACTCGCTCTCGTAAGAATCATGCAATTCTTTACATTTATTGTACTTGCTTAATGGCTATCACTGTGTGTGGCGTGGCAAGCATCCACGAAATCGAGAGAGCATTACAACAAGTGGCTGCCCAGGACAAATAAATCGTCGGACTTTCGTAACAAAGGGCCAAGGAGGATATTACCGATTTGTGAAATCCGCGCTTCATCGAAAGTGCGCGTTTCGTGCCTCGAGGCGACGGAGCAGTTGGGCTCTCGGCCCATTGGTAAGGATCGACAATGACTGGAGCGTTGGTAATTGCTCTGGGCTGTCATTGATGGGGCGCGGTGGGGCGAAGGGGACGGTGCGGGGAGTCGGAACGAGAGGAGAGAGAAAGAGAGAGAGAGAGAGAGAGAGAGAGAGAGCGAGATGGAGAGAGCGACGGCAGCCGCGTGCAGGTAAGAACGCAGGTTCGCTTATTAAGCGGCTTTGGCGTTTGTCGGGAGGAGTCGGCGCGAGGTGGAGGGAGAGCTCGCGTAGGGGAATATGTAAAGATACGGTGGTGCAGGAGGGAGAAGGAGATCGGTCAGCTGTAGCGCGTCCATGGCACATTAGCCAGTCCGATAAGTGTGACCGGCGAGGCCTGCCGGTGACGCTGCCATCCCCGTCGGGTCGATCCGAGTTCATAGCCGCTCCTCGTTACGCAGTGCACGAGTACAGAGACGATCGGCTTAGTCGCGGGCGCTCGTCCCCACCCGCACCTGTTACCCGACACTCGTTAAAAGCCAATTGTTCCCACGGAGGAGGACAGTGGACGGAGGAAGGGTTCGTGACGAGGGAGCCGGACGGCCATATCCCGCTGGAGTCATCGAACGCGGGGTCAAACTTCGCATCCGTGGATGAGCGGCTCGTCGGTGAAAGAGAGCGAGACCCGGAGTTGGCTGGTATTACGGTGAGAGGTCCGAGGCTAATGAGAGAAAGCTCCGATTGACGAACGAGTGTCAATGGTGCGAGTGTTTTATCCCGACGTCCGTAACTCGCCTCAGTGAGATATACCGGCAACGTCGTCAACTATCATTATCCTCGCGGTAATAGTGGTAGTGGTAGTGACGGCGGTAGTGACGGCGGCGGTGACGGTGGTGGTGCTGGTGATGGTGGTGGTGGTGGTGGTGGTGGTGGTGGTGGTGGTAACGGTGGTGGCGGTGCTGGTGTTGGTAGTGGTTGCGGTGGTGGTTCTGGTCGTAGTGGTGGTGGTGTTGGTGATACTGGTGGTGGCTGCGAAGCTGCTGCTGCTGCTGCTGCTGCCCCTGGCGATGACGATGGTAGACGACGTTTATCCTTCGCGGAGCTGGGCGATCAAGTGAAACGACGTTCAAAGAGAATCTTCGGATGAATTTAATCGTTGATCGGTCTGAGATGAAGATTACTGGGACAAAGGATGCTCAAATCTTAATTGAAGATGCACCGATGAACGAATCGTTGGATTGTGAAGCTTCGCTATTGCGTCGCGTAATTTAAGTCACTGGCTCGTTAATGTTTTAAACAGCTTTGAAATTTATTACTCACGTAACTTGGTATAACTTTGTTTATTGATTGCCGACTGTTCGATATGCGGTTGGTTTGGCGAGTTGGCGCTTAGTTCTCACTTTTCTGAAAAAACTTTGAACGAATCGCGGTAAAGAATCTATTTCACGAGTCAGGTGCGCGGCTTCGAAAGGCAAAGACAGTTTTTGCTCGACCGAATTAATTCGTAAGTGGAGCGGTCGATTCTCGTATTGAAGAGTTTTGCCCACTGGAGCGATTTTACGGTCCGTATGTACTGAAAATAAAACGTCCGCCCCCACCCCTCCCCCCTCCCCAACCATTTGACAAGGAAGATCGTGATTTAGGTGGCCGAGCAGATATATGACATTGTGAATAATTTATCATCTCGTATGCATGCGTAAGGGAGAGCCAGGAGAGGAAGATGGTGGTGACGAGTGGCAAGAGGAACAGCCCCTGGGCCCAGGAAGCGCACATAAACTGGGAGCTAAACGAGCGTATCAGTCTGAGTAGTGCAGGTTCGATTCGCAATGAGTCGACCTCGAGGAGCGAACGCGACTCTCTTACGTCTGTACGAGCCCCCAAGCCCATCCATTCGTCCAACGTGAATCGAGCGTCCGGGCGGGCTGCGAGCTTAGCCGACCCATCGGCCTTAGGCCCAGGAACGCCGGTCCAGCGTCGCTGGAATGCGACGAACGAGCACCTGGATCGCACGAACGTCGCTCTCGACAAGAGGCTCTCGCTTATTCAGGAGCTGAACCGGAAGATCCCCGCGAATAACGGCTAATCGGAAAAGCCGATGGAAGCCGAAGAGCTCGCCACCCGAGCAGCGGGAACAGACCCGACCGCCGGCGGAAAAGCGGAGAGCCATTGGCGAGAAGATAAATTTCCGTCGGCGGGCGGGTGGCGAGTGGAGTATCCCGATGGAGCGGGAGGTTGAGGGGAGAATTCGGGCACCCTTGCGGGAGCTCGAGAGGCCCGATTACAGCCCGGTGTCCTCGGTGGCGAGGAGTCACCAAAGCCGCGTAGCCGATCGATCTAGACGGAGCCATAGTTCAGGCTCGAAGTCCTCGTCGCCACGGCGATCGTGGACCGAGGAGTCCCGGCAGCTCGAGGACGCGTCCGCCCAGGAGAGGAGCGTCCTGCGCGAGCTCAACGAGGCTATCGACCGCTTCGAGGAAGAGGGATGCGAGGCCGATAGTCGAATCAACGATTCGAAAAGCTCCGGCTGCCACGACTCCTCTTGGGACTCGGGGGTTGGTGGTGAGTTCACGGGCGGCGCTGCCGTCAAATCCGTCGAGCTCGCGAAGGGCAGCGGATGGCTGCGCGTACACACCGGCATCGAGAGCAGCCTCGTTTATCTGACAATGGAGACGACCGCGGGTGACGTTTGTCGAGACATGCTGCTCTCCGATAATCTCGCACTATTCCTCAAGGTGAAATGTTCATTTACCTATCGTATTATTTGGTCATTTTGTCCTCTCCTCACTCTCAAATTAATTCATTTTAATTCATCCTTCACTTTATATAATAATGTGCCAATGTCATTTGTCGATGAATTTGACGTTAACTGATTGGTATTATTCGACGCGATAAAGCGACAATGTCATCTATCCCGTTGAAATTTGAGCTGCTTTTCTTTCAAAAAATTTTATGTGTTGATCGTCAGAATTGAATCGAGTATT
>NW_011948415.1:1892249-1919830 GCF_000503995.2 Ceratosolen solmsi marchali
TTAAAATTAAAGCTCCTATAATTAATTAAAAAAAAAGTATGCTTATACAATGTTATTTAATTATAGCTTTATTACGAGCAGTAAAGACGGAATTATTTATGAATATAATTTTAAATCATTTCATATCATTTATTGATTTTTATGAAATTTTTATTGTATAAAAAATAAAATTACACGAAATAAAAGAGTATGTTGAAGAGTAAATTTATTCAAATTCGATCATTTTTAATGCAATTGCTGAATTTTAATAAATACAAAATAGAAAATTATTCATAGATTGCAAGGCACCAATATAATTACAAAGTTTAAAAAAGTCGAATATATATATATATATATATATATATATAAATCATAACAATGACAGTCGAACAACAATGACAATGAAGTTGTTTCTTATAATTAAATTATCCGTCTATATCTATTTAATGAAAGTTGGCTTCGATTCTCAAGAAATTTAATAGTAATTTTTTTGGTATAAATTAAAATTATAATTGCATTTAAAGCCACTTGCTTCAATCAAAAGTGTTGGCGCAAATACATATTTTTCTTCTTTGCTTTTTGATTAAGTCTTTAATGTAAGCTAATAAGTTTTTTAATCGAAACTTGGTAAATAAAAGCTCTTTACTCGAGTTTCCCGGGCTCTTCATTCAACATTGAGCTACATTCGCTTGTGTAATGTAGAAGTTATTGATAATAAAGCTGAAATTTTTTATTCGCAATTTGTCTGAAGCCACCACATCCTTTGAATACTATTATTCACTTGCTCTTTGGTTAGTAAAAAAAAACATAATTTAAACATTAAAAAAAAAAAAAAGATTATATGTTACCTCTTTATTATTGTTTTCAGAATATTATGATTTTCGAATATGCTAAAAAATAATAGTATTATGTTTAGTTATTATTATAATGTATTGAAGTACAATTTAAAAATTTAGTAAAATACAGAACTGTGTAATGAAATTTTAATATCTTGAAATTTTTAGTTTTATAAAATTTATAATAGATGTTCAATTTATAAATTTATACAAAAATTAAAATTTAACATTATTATAAAAATGTTTGAATTTTTTAGAAATAAAGAAATTTGTATAAATGTTGCTTTTTAATATATCCAATTAAATTGAATTCATAATTCTTCAAATATTATTATTATTATTATTATTATTGTTATTATTATGAATTTCATAACATTAAATTTACTTTATTATAATTTTCAAATAATAGAATTCCAAACTCTTACGAGAAACATCAAACTACTATCAAAATGCAGAATTATCGTTCGATATTTTTTAAACTTTAGTTTTTAACAAAATTTTCGATAACTAATTATCTCACATTGTATTTAATTTAATCAACGCGACCATAATATTTCAGTTAAAAATTTACAAAATGCTAATGCTAATTTGAACTAACGAGCATTGTTATCACAGCTACATATTGTCCATTTATTTTATATTTGGTAATTTTTTTTTTCTTTTCTTTTTAGTTTATCTCTCTTACTCAATTTTCCACATTAATTTGACGATTCGTTATTACTCTCTCCCATGAAAAAAAAGCAAAGAACTGCTTTGCTGGAGAGACTTTGATAATCAAAGTTCTACCGTGCAAGTGCTCGGCTGATAAATTAGGTTATTCGTTTCGATTTGTTCCACATGGAGGATGTTTAGATACTCGACTCAAAGGAGAACATTCAATGATTGTCCATCTTGTTAGTTAAAAGGCGAAATTGAATGTCCAGTGACTATTTAACAGCGGATTACTACTATTTGTCATTCTCAATATGTTCAATGAGCCAATGCAAACTTTTTTCTGATGTAATTTCACGTTAATAAATGTTACGAACTCTCAAATCGACAATTTTCTACATTTAATACCGTCTGTTTGTGAGCATAAAATAAATACAGTAATTATAAGATTGTTTCACAAAGAGATAAAAGATAATAACCATTGTAATTATAACATTACGTAACAGAGATGACGGAAATGCAAGTAAATTATTTTTCTGTTATCGTGTCTGTTACTGTAAGATTATATAATTATTAAAAAGTAAGGACTTTCCATTTTTATAATGTATTCATGCTTTTTAACTAAATATAATCTTATTTATGTACAAATTTTTATTTGAGTTATTCCGTTAATAAGTGCAAAGTATATCGCACAACGGCCATAGTCTATTTTCAAGAATATCTATTATTTATTTTTTTCGATAAGCATATGAAAATAATTATATTAATAAATTTGTTTTTATTCATTAAGATTTTAGGAGTTTTATTCGATTGTTGATAAAAAATAACTATGCATTTTCTACAAAATTTCGAGGACATTACAACGAAATATTTATTGGTATAAGACATATTTCGTATATTTACTCGGGTTTATAGAAAATACACGAATGGATTAAGTATTATGTGATTTATAGTACGGTACGGTGGATTTTAAAAATTATTTGAAGCTCTTCGACTTATATAGATGAATCGAATTTTATTTTAAATTATTTAGCTGAATAGAGGTAAAGGTAATGTTTATTAAAAAAAAAATGATTGGAAAAAAGTGATTTATAAGAACTGCATATTGAAAACAAACGCGAGCGTAAATAAATAATGTATTCGCTTTATTTTTATCATTATCATTGAGAATTCATAGAATTTCTTAATGGACTATTATAATATGATCATTTAATTATATAATAAAATGTCTTAAAACACACGAGAATCGTAAATGTAATGTAAGTAGAATTAATTGGAATTTAAATGAATAAATTTAATTAAAATTACAGTTGATTATTTGAATTAGAATTATAAAGATCCAAGTATAAATGATCGTTGTGTATACTTGATATAGTAGGAAATTTGCGCTTGATTTATTATTGTATTGTAAAGCTAAGGAATGGAAAAATAAAAATAAAGTCCAATGTAATGGGCGTAATTAGTTATAAAACAAAACGAAAAATAAAAAAAAAACAAAAACAAAAAAAAAAATAAAAAAATCTACAGAAATAGAGAGAAAAGCTCCATGAAATTCGACGGTGATTATGAATTTAAATCGACCGTGCGCCGCGATGAAATGGCATCATTGGCAAACATTACTTTCCTTTAAAGCAATTGCCCCATTAACGGCAAAAACCGAGTTACCTCGAGTAGCGGCTCGCCGAGGAACTTGGAAAGCACTTTCGCCTCGGCGAGAATGATAAGTGCGGAGGTGACTCCTATCTCCCAGCGATTTCCTATCTAACGTCAATAATTGCAGTATGGGGACGAGGCTGGACGCAGACTGGGCCAGCGTGAGAAACCGTTGGAGCTTCAGGAGCAGCTGCTGCTGCAGCTTGGATACCGTGAAGCCACCCGGAGAGCTCGCCTTGGCCTTGATGCGGAGCTCCGGCACCTCGTCGCTTTTCACGTGGGTATGTTCAGCCTCGTTACTTTCCCTGCTAATGCCTCGCGCTCATTAGGCAACGGCTTACTAATTACTTGCAAGCTAATTGAGAGGCTACGGAGTCGATCGTGGGCGTCGTTAGATTGCCCCTTGGTTCTCCTCCTCACTCATCTGTCCCATCAGCAATATGCTTTCTTTAGCGAAGTCGATTTCATGTAATCGAGCGACGCATTAAGGGTGAGAGTACGTGACGTAGAGATAAATACATTTGACGATTTAAGCTTATGACTTAGGCTTAAGTACATTCAAATATTGGTTTGCCGTACGATTAGATGCGCGTTTTGATGGGATAAATAATTTATCCGTATATTTGAAAGAAAAAATGTTAATTGATAGTCCGTGGACAATAAATTGTTATTTATCTTTCTAGACATCTAAAATTTACAATAATATCATAATAACAATACGATAGTCGTAGAAATTAATATTATCGCGTAGGTAGTTGCATATAAATTCTTCTAATTGTTCCATTTATGCTATTCTAATGGGCTAATAGGAGCGATAAAGTTATAATTATGTCAAAAGTTAATAGTGAATTATCAACAATTTCCAAAAATTATCTTATTACTTTTACTTGAAATTATTTTTACTTTACTTTTACTTATTAATTTTACTTGAAACAATAGTATTTCCGATTATTTTTATAAAATATTTCCGTAAATAAGTCTACAGATGGACATTTTTTAGGGTAAATGAGCTAATAAGTTTTAATGGATGAAAGATTTAAAAAAGAATTTTTGAAATTTTACCAACAGCTTCTTTATGTTGGAAATCCGTAAATTAACGTAAAATGTTCAAAAGTTCATTATTTCAATGTTTGAATACGGAAGTTACTTTTAATTTTGATTTTTTACTCTTAATTAATGAGCAAATATTTTTGTGTATTAGAATGTGTATTAGAATTTTCAAATTAACTTACAATTATATTGATTTATTGATAATTAGTCCAAAGTTTTTTTTTTAACAAAAACTTTATAAGAATTATCTAGTGTATTCATTAGTCGAGACAATTAAAATCATCAAGTTATTTTAGGTAAAAAGAGAGAAAACATCACTATCAAATATCTAACAATTTCATCTTTTATAATGATTGAGATGTAATGTATTTTAGCCGTTGTCCTTGTTTAGTTATTATTTTATTATTCGGTTAATCTACGAGAAAACGGTGGAGAACCAAAGTAGTCGAATTGTGATAAAGCCTGTGCAGAATTTTTTACTGAATCGATATTAAGAATCGCCATTAAAGTCATAACAATACTTGAGAGATATATTTAATCGGTTCGGTCTGCAATTCGTATTTTAACAAAAACTGTCAAGCGATAAATAATCTCATAATCTCCTATAGATTTTCTTCGATTTATCAGTTGGGCTAACTTTATATGTGATATAAGCCAGGCAGTTATAACACACCTCGAGTTCCGATAAAACAGTAAATGTGCAAATAAGGAAGTCGGCCTTCTATTTAATACGTAATACCCGTAAGTCCTGGTAACGTATGAAGCAAGCGTAAGCCGAGATAAAAATTTAGTTTATCGGAGGAAAATTCGAGTAATATTTTTACAATAGTGACGTATCAAGTTTTGCTGATTTTTGTGCCGATTTTGAACGCAGGACCTGCCGCCCCATTGGATGAGCTTCGAGGCTACAGTAGATGCGGCTACGGCTTGATATTAAAAGGATTAGTTTTCCCACAGTGGAAAAAGCGACCACTGGCAGTCCTTGGCTCACGGCTCTTTCTTTATCCAGGTATGACGATAGTTTGTTTAGCGTCGCATGATGACGAGCGAATCGAAAACTGACGGGCTCGCGACTCTCACGATGTTTCATTCACATCGGCGGTAATTAGGCGGTAATAGCAGTGGCGCGCGTTCGATATGGAAAATCCCGATGCTTGCTTTCCTGATTATTCGATGACATATATCATTAAGCTTCATTATGTTACTTATAGATCGCGGCTTGAAAGATCTTCATATATTAAGCAGTTTGAGCCCTCGAGGATAAATATTTATTTTTCTATACTAAAAGTATTTTTTATATGGGTTTAATGGATTTTTTTTTTGTATCGAAAGGATTGTTAGAGCTCTATTATACACCAAACGATGATGTTTCATAATAATATTCTTTAAATCTATTAAATATTATCATTGTATTGGATTGTATCGATCGAGCATTAATAAGTAATAATATTCAATTTTTTTTTTTAATGTTAGTATTTATTGTGGCTGATATTAATCTTACTTAACTAGTACTTTTTACTGGCCATATTCTATGTTTTTTTTTTTTTTATAAATTTGCAATTTTTATTATTATCATACGATAATATCAATTATTCTTGCTCTCTCATTTCATCTCTCTCTCTCTCTCTCTCTCTCTCTATATATATATATATATATATATATATATATATTCGTTTATTGCTATATTTCAATCGAACAAGATTTTACCATCTGGAAATCAAGGGGATATAATTTAACAGCAATGTAGATCCATCGATTTCTTTAATCGCAAACATTCTAAGACCCTTAAATTACAAGCAATGAAAACGAAAAATAAGCTTTTAATATCATCATTCGTTGCGATAATATATTTTTAATGACTCGGGCAAAGTTACGAGCCATCAAATTTAAAGCGCTGGATAATAAAACGAAGCCAAGATATCGTTAAACAAGGCTAACATTATGCTACAATAAAATCGATTATTAGTCGTATTTGTTAAACGCGTGCCCGTAAAAATTGATGTCCGTAAAACAGGTATCGCCGTCCTTTCAGGACTTCCTCCGTATCGTCTTGAAAGCTCATTTAAAGTGTCTCTTGTCTTTCACGGGCACGAAGCAAGCCACCGAGCGCGAAATATCCTTCCTCCGCCTGAATTAAAGAGACGATTCGTTTTTCCAGGGTTAAGTTTCGCGCTGACGCGAACCGAGTACCCACCCTTCTCCACCCCTCCCCGCCATCCAAGAATTTAATTAAATGCCAAATGGTGCGCTTTGTATCGCCGCTTTTTAAAACAGTTCGGTAGAGCCAGGGATGTAGGGTGGGAGAGACATTGCGTTGGAATATGGATGGGAGAGCGAGCACCGGGAGACGGAGGCGAATTAATGGAAAATTCGCGATCCGCGCGCTAACTATCAGTTATCACGAGTTCTACCTTCAGCTTGCGCCGAGGCTCTACCCGAGTGGCTGGAGCTCGCCGATGGGGGTTCGGTCGGCTGCGCACCCTCGCGCCTAGGGAAGCTCGTTCTCAGGGTGACCGGCCATCCCAGGATCACGCAGCGCCAGAGGGCCGAGGAGCAGCGGGGCCGCGAGCTCCGACATCTCTACCTTGGCTTCCAGCACTCCTGGGATCGAGACTTGTGGCGTCGCTGGCTCAAGCAGGTAAGGAAGACTTGACAGCCACGAAACCTTGGACCATCCTTTATCCCTTGTCATTATTTCCAGGGACTTTTCGCATTTCGAACTTAATTCACTAGTGTATTATCATTGGCTCCAATTGACGTTTTACGTTACTAATTATGACCTAAGTGGCACGAGTCTTATGACCTTCTTCATAAGTCATCGCGTGCTGCGATAATTTTTTCATATTCGGCACTTGGAATAGTTTAATGCATCGAAGACTCCCGTTTAGTACTAAAAATTTGTATTTTCTATTTGAATGTCGTGATATCTGGAAAGAGGCGCTGTTTAATCAATCTCGATTAACTCTTTTATCCGTATGCGTAATAAAATGCGTTTTAGCCGATGATCGATGTAACTAAAAAATATACAAATATAAGCTTTATTTTTTTAAATTTGCAAATATTTTTCTAAAATAAATGATACGCGTGAGATGTAATTTTTTTTATTTTTTTTTTTTTTTTTTTACAGCAAAATCTTCCGATAGCTCAAACAAATAATACGAAGATATAGCAAAGCGTATTTTTCATTTGATCTGTAATAAATTTAAACTCGTTTGAAATGTATAAGAGTCAAGTCATATTAATTGCTTACAAAAACAAATAAAAATAAAAAAAATACATGCTGTTTATGATACTATATAATGTAATTTTCTATTTTTAATGATTAGCTTAATTTAAACAAATACACTGGTTAAAATAAACAATTCATAATGGATATTATGCAAATAATTTCTGTTGATAAGGCATACACTTAAATTATAATAACTGAATAAAACAGTTTTATTTGTATAAAACATAAAATATTACGTAAATATATGAATGTACATGTATGCTATTGGGACTGTACTACTACATGTATAGTATCTTCGGTAATTTAAAATCATAATACGGTTGTTTTGAAAATGTTATTAAACTTTTTTTTTTTTTTTTTTTTTTTTTTTTTTTATTTTTTTAAATTTTTTTTTTTTTTTTTTTTTTTTTTTTTATTAAATTCCTCGTCTATGCTTTACTGTACAGCAATAAAAATGAAAAAAAAACATGTACGAGATCTTTTGTTTTTGACTTAAATATGTACGGTAGTAATTATGATAAGAAGCTGTGGATTACATTACAACATAAACAAAAGCTCTTAGTACGATTTTTTAGGTTAAGTTTTTAAATATTTATTTTTTTCGTTTTTTTTTGTTGTTGTAGTCGTCTGCTTAAGAGATGCTGCCACGGTCGTTACTGTCTAACTATCCTTGTTATCTTATATTTAATCAAACAACTTTAAAATTATATAATCATTTATATTTTGTAACATGTCGGGAAATAAAATTTCATCCATTTAAAGGAAATATTGTCGTATTTCAGGGAAATATAAGGATCGGATAAAAAATTTTAAATAATAAATATATACGATTAAAGTTTAATCATCCTGATATAAAAATCAAGAAAAATTTATAATAGGCAGTTATATTTTAATAGGCCCACGACTTTAACAAGTCCAATAAAGAAGTTTTATATAAAATTGATAGGAATATTTCGTCTCTTGTACATGTGTGCTATAAAGATATGAGAAGTACTTAGAGTTGTAAAGTGGGATAGATTGGAAACTCGCATTTTCTATGTTTTCCAAAAGTTTTCCGCTTAAAGCACACCTAGAGAATGTAAAATAATTTCTCTGTGAATTATCAAATAAATGGAAGCTCCTTAAGATCCCGATGAAATTTAAAAGTCAGAATTATCATTGCTTCATATTCCATTAAATCTTCTTGGATGTCAATCGAGCGCGGCCTCGATTTAATTAACGGTAGGCTGCACTGTAATTCGAGAAAATAAAAGCATAGAAGATAAAAAGCGAGAGCGGCACTAATAATATTTGATGTCTCCGTTATCATCGGCAGTCACGCGAATATTCCCATCGTCTAGATCGTGTTTAGCTGCGCTCACGAGTCGTTGGGCCCACGTGAAATTTCGGCAACTTTCGCAGAGAGAAAGTCTTATCTAAATTTTGGTGAAAAACATCGAGCGGAGAACATCCGTTGAAAGATATCTTTTGATGCTTTTGGGGGCCGAGACCTGCTCTCCTATCGTTGGGATTGCGTATGAGGTCGTGAATGAAAGGGAATGAGCCGAGGAGGCAGTGAGTGCGAGAGCGGAAGAGCCAGGAGAAAAAAAAGAGGCGTACATCCAATCTGGGAAAGGCTTGGATCTGCACTTACCTGATCGTGTATCTTCCTTGTCTATTATACGTATATTCATATATATATATATATATATATGTATATGTCGGTTTCCATAATCCCGCCCTCCCGCCCCCCTCCTTCCAACGAGATCTTTTAAATTGATATTGGATATGAATTTCTTGAGGACTCATATTGCCTCCTCGTTTGCATAAAAGGGCCATCCTTTTCTTTTCACTCTCTCTCTCTCTCTCTCTCTCTCTCTCTCTCACTCGTCTATCATTCTATATCTTAAAGTTTTGGCGCCCCTCTTCTTATTTTTTCTACATCTTCGCTTGCTGGCAGCTTCGTAAGAATTAATCAAATAGTTTCGAGCGAACGTTCGGTGTCCGTTAAATTCATTGCCCGTTTTTAAATTAATGGCCTCGCTCACGAAACCATAGTCTGAAAAGGATGGAAAGAGCCGCCACCACTACGAAGATTTAAAAGACTCTTTGGCTCGGCTTCGCGTGATTCTGTAAGCGAGTATCATAATTGGCTTCCCAGCCACCAGGAGTGCGTGTCGCGCACTTTTAGACGCAGCAGTGCGTGATTACGAAGCCCTTGCGCGGCAAATTCGCGAAACTTCAATTATTTTTCCAGTCCACTGCTCTTTCTTTCTTTCTTTATTATTTTCCTTTCTTCACTTCTCACTGCGATGCAAGTTTTCTCTGATCTTTTGTATCCTTTGCTCAGTGATGTTTGATTGAAAACTGCGCAGTGTATTATGAATTTCCAGATCATTTTTACACTCATTATTACGAGTTCGTCGAACGGTGTTCAAAGAAGTTGACAAAAGTTTTTTACATTTCTATTTTATTTTCAATTAGACAATTATTTACTTGCATTCTCTATCAAAGATTCAAAGATTTTTAGTTTATGAAAAAATATTGACAGATACATTTTTTTTATAGCTATGATGATTCTTTTCTTAAGAATCAAACAACATCTGATTAAATCAAAAATTTTTTGTATATTAAACTAACGTGATGTTTTATAGAGAATTATGCCATAAAAATAGTAGTCTGTTTGCTTTAAAAAAAAAAAAAAAAAAAAAAAACTTTAAATACAGAATTTTTATTGTAAAATAAAATACTGTGAATAATTTGTGTCCCCATGATGTTTATAACAGTCTGAAATTTTATCATAAATTTAATTATATTTTTGTTTCACATTTTATCTATAAAAAGTAATTTTTTTGCGAACAAAAAAACATTAATGACAAACATGACGTAGTGAACATGCAACCAATAATGCAAATATTTGTTACATACCAATGTTACATAATAAAAATCGACATTTGACGGAATTTTAATGTTTATAAAACCTCCGTAATGTTTTCGGAATCTTAAATATAATTAGAATTTTCAGAAGATTGTTTCCTTTAATTATAAACGATATTAATTAACACAGAAAAAGCATTGAATAAGTTATTGTTCACTCTGCACAATTTGCCGTTCCTTCGTACAACTAAACATAAATTACAATAATAGAATAATATTTAATAGTAATGTATATTATTATGAACTATTTTACAGTAAATCTGTGTAAATGCACTAGTCATTGTTACGGAAATTTTGTATAAAGCTTCCAAGAATTTCAAGATTTCCTTTGTATTTGAACTACATATACACGTCAGTCTATAATACCGCTTTGTAGTAGAAAAGGATGCTAGTCGGGGTAAATATAACTATATATATGTGATAGGAGGAAGTTGCTCGTTAGGATCGATTCGTTGCCTTATATTCCTGTATTTGCTGAGGTTCACATAAGTCTAATGGGATTTTCATCTTGCGCTAGGCAATATAGTTTCGATACATCATTAGTAATTTCGATTACACAGTACATTTGTTTATAAACTTAAACATGTTCTTCTACTGACTAGATGGATAATTATTTTTTCTCTTTTCGTTAAATTTTTATTTTTACTTAAAAATAGTACAATACGATAACATTATTTATTTTACATTGTTCAATAGTATTTAAGTAATACGTACAATGAAAGAGACCTTTTTCTTGTATTCGTTTAATAAACTTTTGTCATCTATATTTATATATGTACATATTGATCTATCTATGTATATACTTTTCCATCTCCATTTTTTCCAATTGACTTCTTTTCATTGCTTCTCTTCTTAGCCATTTACTTAAGCCATTTAGTCCAGTTATCATCATATCCTAGTCAACTCAGATATATATTCATAAATAATCGAGTAGTTTCTCTAGATAATTATAGATTGTGATTAATGTGTATAAAGTCATATCCTTGTTTTTTTCGAAAATATTTATATTTTATAAGTCGATTGATCGTATAGAAAAATTAAAAAAATTTTTTTGTTTTGTTTTGTTTTGTTTTGTTTATAGCTATATCTTATTTATGAAAATCCATATGTTTAATTATGTTTAATTATGAACATGTTCATTTAATAATTAAACTTAATATACTACATTGTATTTCGTGATAATTCCAAGTCACTTTTAATTTCCTTACTTTATTTTCTTCACAAAAATTTTATAATTACAATTTTATGCATTTAAAATATAATTAGAAATCTACATCTTATCTTTATTAATGTTTCTATTATTAGTTTAATGAAAGTAGATTTCATATTGTTTATATTTCTATTGAATTATATTTATGCACAATATCATTTCTACATTAAAAATGCATTAACTATTTAATGTAATTATTTATTAAGTAATAGTGTAATGATTTAGAGTAATTTATGTAAAAGTAATAGATAATACATTCTAGTAGTGATAGTAGGAAAATTGTAAAAATTTATCTTTTAATGTCTGTCATATAGTTTAAATAAAATATTTATTGAATAAAATATCATGGCATTCAACTTCCATATGTTTAATTTATTGCATGTAATTTTCTATTACTTTATTATAAAAGCGAATCATCAACTCTCGGCGGTTTGTACATTATCAATATATAGTTTATTGCATACAACTACAATTTATACTCTACATTGACTGTATGTATAATTAAAAATCTATCCAACGGGTAATGATTACTGCTGCCTCTTCCACTAGTATTTTTAGATTCGACCAAATATTTATTTTAGTAGGCTTGTATATCAATCGAAAGTTTTCATATTGATTAATAGTTTTTCACTGATAATTTCTTTTTGATTACTTTTTTTATTTGCATTCAAATATATTAACGATTTATATGATAGCAGTAGTTTAAATTATTTTTCCAGAGACATGCTGTTTAAATAAAAATTTTGTTTAAATGATTTATGTGTGCTTTAGACATTGTGCTTCAAAATACAAACATTTATATTAATTATTGAATAAAGGTTGAAAGTACTTATATTTCGAGAGAGAAAAAAACATTCTTTTATTCATAAATCAATTATATTTGCGATGGTGATCAATACATAGTTGATCGAGTATTTCGTTTGTATTTCAATTCAATACACATTTTATCCATATTTATATCTCGCATTGTGTCAGAAAACCAATACTAAGTTGTTGTCTTGGTTCTTTTTTCCTTTTTTATTTATTTTTTTTTTTTTATATTAATTTTCTTTCAAAATCTAAACATATGTATGTAATTTTGATTGATAGTTATTTCCATTAAATTGTTCATTAAATAATCGGATAAAATAGTTCGATTGAAATGGACATTTGATTATTTGATTAGGTAGCTCAAGCTAATTACTCATTTATAAGTATTTATACGAAGGAAGAAAAGAAAAACTTAATTTAATCATTCGGTACAGCACAATAAATACATTATTTATATCGACAGCTATTGATCTTGATGCTTTATAAATCGATGATTCGTACATATATGATGAGTTTAAAAATTTCGCTAATGAGTTTTGGGTTAAGTCGACATTTTGATTCGATAAAATCATTGTCTATTCTAATGGATATTGATAAGCCATTTATGATATAAAAGTACTTTTCTTGTGCTAAATTTTGAAATCATCATGAAATGTCAAATGCGGTCGAATGATAGAACGAAAGGGAGAGAGAAACAGAAGGAAATAAAAGCTGTTGACAGCGTCTGACTAACTTCTCAACGATCATACATTGTGCAGCGAGTGTGTCGTCCTTTATCATTTATCCACGGCTCCTTTCGCCTTCTCTTCTCCCGTTTCTGCACGCGACTTGACGAAGCGATTCAAGCAGGAGTTCGCATTTGTTCGAAGCACTTGCCACATGTTAGTTTCCTATCGTATGCCACGAGTCGCGCTTTTACCGAGGTACAGACGACTGTATTTAACCGTAGTTATTGGCGTGTGGGTGTAGACGTGGGCGTGAAGAGAAAGAAGAAGAAGAAGAAGAAGAAGAAGAAAAAGAGAGAGACAGGAGGGCGAGGAGCGGTCTCGATAGAATCACCGTTCAATATTTTTATCCCATTAGCGACTGTATACTTTTTGCACCTAACCGCTATTAGATAACTTTTAACAAAGTGTACGCGAAGCAGGAAGGAGCCGAGGGAAGTCATTATAAATCTAGGAAGGAAGAGACGAAAACTAGGCAAATGGGACAAAGGAATATTATAAGGTGCGCCAGTGCCCCATAATGTCCTTTGGATACTTTTGCCCGACCATTCCTTCATAAGGATGCGCTGATAATTCCTTTTTCAATTTCGCGCTACCAATCCGCGAAGCAGTCTTATGTCACCTTAACCGTATGATTTGCTTTCTTCCTTCATCTATTGGTGAATCTTATCGTGAAGCTCGATTCCTTTGTAATGTTTGATGGATGGTACGAACAAGATACACGAAGCCTTTTGAACGCGATTTCGTTTTATTCAGATAGCATACATACTATTCTCATCATCCGTAGAAGTATATTTAGCGACTTTGGTAAGTATCTTCCTTATTTATTCGCGCTTAGGATTATGTTTGCCTTGGCGGATTCAGTGCCCGAGCACTGGCTTCCTTCCAAATACCTAACGACTCGTGGACTATTGTATTAGTTGGGTGCTTGAAGAAATCACGAGGAAAGCGAATATTCTGGAGTAGATTATCGACATTTCCATGCAAGTTTCTGATTTTGATGATTAATGTATTGATAATGGAGAGTGGGATGATACTTTATAGTTAAATTTAATAATAGCTACAGAGTATGGATGCTGTTGAAAATCATCAGGTTGATAGTCTGTGTTTAATATGCAATGTTAAATTTCGAAAAAGTTTTTTCTCGTTTAGTAATAAGACTATAATTGTTATTTACTTAAGCATAACGGCCACAGTTTGGTTGTTTACATACGTATAACATACGTCATTAATAAGAGGAATATATTGTTAGCTCATTTATATGAAGTATTAGAGATGTGAATGTGCGTTCTTTAAAAAAAAAAACAATCTCATCGTTAACGTTCAGCTGTAAACTCTAAAGGTATTATATTGCTCTATTCGTATAGAGCAAACTTTCTCTGTATGCAAATGTTTATGTAAGGTATTGTTGTGGCTCATATAAGTAACTTCACAATATTGTAAATCATGAAATGTTAAACTTCACATCATCGATTTCACACATTGTTGCATAAGTTATTTTAATTCAGTTACGTATCGTAATAGTCGTAAATTTACTATTTATACACTGCCATCATAGTAAAATAATATATATATATATATATATATAAGTACTGAGTATTCGCAATTCAAATTTACATAGGTGAGAGTATCATTTACATTTTGAGATTTACAGGGAAGTTCTTGAATTTAGTCGTCTTCACACTCTAACTCTTTTCAACAAGTCAGACAGAGTTTCCACAATTATAACAGCACATAATCTGTATCTAAATAGAAAATACCCGCCCCTTATTACTTCAGCTAGTTTTTAGGAGTTTCAAAAAGTTGTTTATGTATAAAAATCCACTGAAAGTTTAAAATTAGCTTTAGGTAATTTTGTTGTTAATGTGAGTCATCCCATTATGGGAGTACAAGAAAATGCAATAATTTTTCTCAGTTTACACGTTGCAACATATTTAATCAGAAATAATTATTATTCGGCTTCTATGAAGCTATTTAAACTTAAAACATTACATGCAATTACATGCAAATGAGCGCGATCATCTGTCAAAGTTTAAGTTTTCATTCTCACTTGGAATAAATATTTTATAATTAAATACATGTATACAGTTTTCACCGTCATATTAACTTAGCGGTCGAATCGATTTATCATTGATTTGTTTTAAAATATATAGAATTATACATTAGTATGCGAGCGCGCGAACACACACACACGCGCGCGCACACGCGCACACACATATATATATATATTTGTGTATATATAGGGGTATATATATAGGGATGTGAGAGCTACTCTGTGTGTGTGTGTGTGTGTGTGTGTGTGTGTGTGTGTGTGGATGGATCTCTCTCTCTCTCTCTCTCTCTCTCTCTCTCTCTTTGCGAGTGTCAGTGTGTGCTAATGCGATTGTATGTATAGCAATGCGGCCTTGAAACGAGTGCCTGGGCGCAGTGCAATTACACGTCTTTAGATATTGGTTAGCGATAACGAAATTTCATCAAATCTATAAACTGGAGAATGGATGTCATGTGCTTTGAAAACTATGATAAGCCAATGATGAATTGATTGCAATTGCATAGGAAAAGTCATTAATTCGTCGAAGCATTGTCTATAATTTTCTCCAGTTTTATCCTTTAATAGCGTACATTATCGATAAATTATTTATTCAAAAGGAAATTGGATATTAATTTTGTCAAAAGTTATATTAAATTCTAAAATACCACAAGAGAATTAATGTATGTGGTTTTATAGAAATCAAACTAGATGTAAGGGGTTTGACGATAAAATAATAGTAAATTTCACAAAATACTTTGACATTATGTATTTTAAAGAAATACATTTCTCTAACGTTTAATTTAGAATTTAAGAAAGATATTTTATCCATCAATTGTTGTAAATAACAATTAGTATTCTAAATTTTAAATACAAATTGTTTATAAATAAATGTATGATGGATTAAAGCGAAATATAATGAAGATAACCAGTAATTGCTTCGTTTAAACAGATGCAACTTAACGGGAAATAGAGACGGATATTTTCCGATTAAATCTAATTAACTGGTAACATTAGTAGTTCAGTAAATTTATTCAAGATAACGAAACTTAAATTAATAGTACCTTTTTTGTAAATTACTTAAGGCTGTTTATAATTCTATTCATATTAAATAAATGGTTTTAAAACAAAATTGCAAAAAAAAAAAAAAAAAAAAAAAAAGTGTAATTTGGCAAGAAGACTTGCCACTACATTGCTATATCTATTGATATTATATAAGATCTAATCGATCTTTACTCAATAAAGTGCATAAATGCTCTTCGAATGGAAGAATTATCATTTAGTGAAATAAAGTTGTAATTGGAAATAAAGTTTACGGAGCATTAATTTAAACATACATAAATTACTCAGGTCGCTTTCATTTTATGAATCTATTGGATTACTTGAGAAAGCTTGAAATGAAGCCACTCAAACAGGTAAAACATTCAATTAAAATCCTCACTCTTATCAAACAATATAAGCGGTATAAATTAAATTATCATTAGCTTTATCAAGGCATCGTATATATACTCTTGAAAAATAAAAAATCCCTTCGGATAACTAAAATTTTTTCTTTCTCCGCAAAGCTCCTTCGTTTGTTACAATTTCTTTTTATCATCTGTTTCACTCATCAGTTCGCTTTCTTTCCTCTACTCAGATCACGCAAAACTTTGAATTTCCAATCGCGCATAATCATGAGATCAGAATGAGAGACAATGGCAGCGGAAAATATAAACAATGTAGAGAAATGAAACAACGACCGAGTGGTTTGGCCTTGATTTATCGGGAATCCTCGAGGATTATTATAGGCTGCGGAAAGTCGGAGATCCGCGAATGAGATGCTAAATTAAGTAGCAGCGCTTCGATACTTACTTTTACCTTCTTTTTGCGCATTGTTGATTATATTGCCCAATACAGTACTGTCACATTGAGGCGTAAAGGTACATTGGCGTAGAAGAAATTGCCATGCGTCCACTTAAGAAAGGACAAAAAATGGCCGACATTGTTTGGAATTGGCGAGGGAAAAGCAGTGAGTGATCGAAGCGCATAACTTATTATACAAAGGACTTTCCATGAAACGTAATGTATGATACTTCCCGGGCAATTGTCTCGATAATTGGATATTATCCTCGAAATTTCTGTTCAATAGTATAGCGAATCAATAGCGATAAACGTAAAGTGTCGATCGGCTGATTCTGTCGATGGTATTAGCTTGGCTCTATTATGCATCAAAATTAGCCCTTCCAACATCGCTCATTCTCCCGTCGAAAATACGTAAATTTCTAAACCGCGAGATTAAGAGGATTAAAATCTTGTTTCGACAAGATGTTTGATTCGTTCGATTCCTCTAATACTCGGTACAATTGTTAGGGCATCGACGAGTCTTCGGCAACCATTTCCATCTCTAATACGCGTGTTTCAAAATTTTTCACAATTGGCTCCTACAGCTCCGTTTGCAAATAAAAAAAGGCTTAGAAGCCCAGCGGGTCGAAGGCCAAATGGCCGTTTTATTGGGCCAACATGCAAAATGGCGATATGACAAGGGGAGAGAGGGTAAGTAATGGCGCCGTCACCGAAGAGCTCGGTCGAGCAGACGAGGTAACGAAGGAAGGACTCGGTGCTTAAGGACGAGCTATTAGCGCGCATTGGAATGTCTTGCACCGAGATAAATTGCGAAAGGTGTGCGGCTTACTCGGTGGCCGCTCGGATCTCCTCCTTCGACTAATTACCCGGACACCTTTGTTAAGGCGCTAGCGAGGCAATGGCCTGGTCGAGTTAATTATCGTCGACGCGTCGACTTCAAGGAAATGGACGGTGGCAAAATGGCGCATAACGACTCGAGGCTACTCGTTATCGTGGAGGAGCTGCGGGAGGCGATGGAGAGGATGTGCAGACCGGAGAGGAAGGAGGAAGAGATCGAGACGGACTCGCTGGAGATCGAGGTGGGCACGGTCTCGCCGCTGCTCCCATCGTCACGCACACTTATTCTTTCCCCTTTAATGAACATCCGCGAATGGAGAGTAAAGCGCGCATGCCTGCAAGCGCGTGAAAGAAAGCGAGAGGATAAGGGAGAGAGTGAGGATGAACGGGGGAAGTGGAAAGGCAATAATTAGGGAACTAGAAGGACTGAATTCATTACAGCAGAATCGCTAGCCATCCACTTTTCATTTATTTAACGCTCTTTCGCTTTACTTTTTCTTTGTCTATTTCCATCTCTACTTATTCTCTCTCCACACTAATATATATATATATATATATATATATATCTGTCCTATAGAATGAGGAAAAATGTAATCTTTATTTCTGCAGTTTTTCAATTGACTTATTTTACCGACTTATTATGCCAATATATTTCACTAACATAATTTTTATAGCTAATAGACAGTTTCTCGTAAATTTCATTTTACCTACCGTAGCCTAATTATATTATTAACTCTTATAATTCTAGGTAAAATATTTTTATATCGTATGATTTGTATTTCTTTTATTATTTTTGCCTCGAAACGGTATTTCAATGTGCCAAAAGAAAGCAGAAAAAATATGTTTCGATCGTTTTATCGAAATGTCCGTATTTTTAACGAATGGCTTGCATACTTTTGGAAAATTGATCGATGTGATCACAATAAAAGAAAGCAATTATTATTAAGAAACAAATGAATAATGTGTAAAAATTTCCAAATAATTCGTTAATACTTAATTCTATCGGCATAGAAAGGAAAATTTTTTGGAAGATTAATAATTCGAATTTGTATTTAAAAAATAAATGAAACTATTGGTATGTAGTTATATATTTTTGTCACTCTAGATGATCAATGAATTTTGAAATATCTTTTAAAAATATTTTTATCGTCTGCCAGCTGTATTAATAAGTATTAAGTAATAATAAATATTATAATTAATAAGTATACAAACATAAAGACATGTTTAATTATTATTTAAGTGCCTGTTCGTACGATGTGGAAAGAAAAGATAAATTTTCCAAATAGGCATTATATAAACAATATAAAATTTTTAAATCTTACCGAGGAATTTTCAAATCGTTAATCGAGGAAATTGCTAAAAGAAATTCTCTAGAATTAAATTTTAGTCAAAAATATATAGATATAAACGCAAGTTAATATAAACCGAATTCAGTCAGGCAGTACTTGACCAAACTGAACATTTGCATTCCTGTAAATTATGTTGTTGTACGATATTTAATTGTACTTTATTCAAGTACGGTATTACCTGTACAAGCTTATATATATATATATATATATATATAGATTATGAATAATTTCCCTTTCTACGAGAAATACTTCAGTCTGTCGAAATTAATTTTCTCACGCTAGATCGTTCAAGCAATCGGAAAATTTATTAAATCAATATTTAAAAATGAATATTTTTACGGGTTTTCCGTAAAAAAGCTTTTGCTAAGTAGATAAAATTACCATGAGAAGATTATGTCTATTTCATGAAATATCGATTGTACGTGAAAAATTTGTTTACCATTTAAAGGAATCTTTTTCTTAAAAAAAAAAAAAAAGTTTCATGTCTAAACAACCGCTCCTATCACCTATTTAAGAAAATCCTCTTTTATAGTACGATACTTTAAAGTAAGTAAGATAAAGAATTTTGTCTGTAATTTAGTTAATTGAATGAAAATTTTAGCTTTTTCAATTCATTCCAATGATTTAGTTAATATTTATGTTTACATACGTTCTTCACCGAACCCATATTTATTATTCGATAAATTTCTTACAAATGTGTACATTTTACGAAGAGGCATAATTATATGTAGCTTACAACAATATTACGCTCATTATTAAAATGTCGTGAAATTCATGAATTTCACTTATGTACTGTAAGTCAGAAATAATTGTCAATTATATATTTTATTTGCATGCCATTAAAATTTCATTAAAATTTTATTAAAAATTTTCTACTCTAGATTAATAAATATTCATGTCTTTTCTAGAAGAAATAATGTAAATCCAGCATTAGAGTAAAATCAACTGAAAAAAATTATGAGGAATAATAAAATAGAATCGGAGAACACAAAAGAATAGTTTATCGAGTAATTATCAAGTAATTATCAAGTTGATTTATAGAGATTTTTTTTTCACGGTGCATCTCTTACAACCATTCTTTTCGGTCCTTCTTTCAATTTTTTTCGATTAAATCTCCATTTCCGCGAGAGCAGAGCCACGCGCCATTCTGAATCTTCCTTTGAAACGAAATTACATATGTATATATATATATATATATATATATATATATATATATATATATATATAATGTAAAGGTCCCTATAAAATCCCGCCCTCTTCCAATTTCAACCATCCTTGCAAATACACGTGTGCCCAGGAATTTAAGCTTCAAATGCGATTCTTTAACTTTTTGCAGGCATGTCAGACGGCGCCAACGACCTCTGGTCAGCCCATAAAATTGGACATGAGCGAGACGGGGGTGTCGAGGATTCCGGAAACTGTGCGGTCATTTGCCGGCGTGCGGGAATTCTTTCTAGGTCACAATCAATTGTCTCCAGTCGACGGAAACTTCAAACTTCTGCTCAGGTATATATTGAAATTAGAATCTCAATGGTGGTTGGATAGCTCGACATTCGGTCTCGACATCCTTTCGCTTTTCGTACCTTTTGCAGCTCTATAACCGCGAATTTTACAAATTATTATCATTACAACGACGTATCAATTAAGCTTTTCTATCGTTCCTCGAAGCTTAAATTTTTTCTTAATGCAGATATAATTATGGTTTTATATTCGTTTCTCAGTATTACTAAAACAAAACAAAAAAAAAATCATATTTAATAATGTTTTTTAATCTAGTGATTTTGCTTTAGTTCCGAAGATTATAATGATATATATGTAATAAGCCATTCTGGAACTAACAATCTTGGAAATAAGATTTTAAACTTAAACCGTTTATACATGGTATTTAGTGAAATAAGTTTATCCGAATTTTCTTTTCTATTTGACAATACAACAATATATTAGAAATTATTTGTTGAAAATATAAGTTATCCATTTAATATAATGCACAATTCATAACGTAATTGATGTTTGAGATATAAGAATAAACTATTGTTTTATATACGAGGTATTTGAGTGCGTATATTGTGAATTTGTCCTACATAATCAAAGTATGGAAAAAAATATTTTTAATTATTCTATATACGAATTAGAGTGATTCCCCGAAATTAACAATATTTTTCTCTCCATAGGATGTTTATGTGAATTAATCGAAATGATCATAAGGAACATTGTTTGTTATTTTATTCATAATAATGTTTATTTATTATAATTTAGAATAATAAGATATATTAATTTTAATAAAATATTATTTTTATATTTACAAATAATTTCGTGCGATCTATTTTCGAATAACATTATATGCACGAGGATATAGCGTATATTGCGTATTTCATCCTTCTTTATTCTTCTATTTTAACAAAAGATCAGTTTTCAATGTTTAAAATTTATATAAATATTTTCTGCTAGAATTTCTAATTTCTTTGTAATTATTTTCTATATATTATAATTTGCGGAAAATTTATAAAAATCTTGATATGTTAGTGATTTGTAACAGAAGAAATTTTATAGATTAATTAATTGTAACATGTAGATTTTGTATGAGAAAACGATAGCTTATGCTGAGAACATTTCATGTTCAACAAATTTATTCGAATATATCTTGTTTATCTAATTTTATCTGAATACTATTTTATTTTTCAACTTAATGCTAAAATAAATAAATTGAAAAAAATTTTTTTAACACTCATAAGAAAGTTTAAATGTTGTTTGTGATTTCCTATTGTTCATACACTAGTAGCATTTTATTATGTGAATAATGCATTAACTCATGTAAAAGATAAAAATAGAAGAAATAAAAAAAAAAAAAATGTAAAATGTTGAAATTATAAGATATCGAACTTCAATAAATGGTGATATTTAACTTCTCAAGCCGTTGAAATGGTAAAATTATTTAGTCAAAGAATGCCAAATATGATATTTTCATAAGTAGAATTTAGCAAATAAATGTGATAAAGATATATAATAATAGTAAAGTCTATTGTAAAATTATATGTTAATAATTAAAATTTTAACAATTATTTTAAAGTATTTAAAGAGAGAGTTAATATCGATATAATTAAGCTGACATTTCTATGTTCTTATACATTAAATTTTAACAATCCTTTAACATTAATTTCGAATCCTTTTATTGCTATAGAATATACTAAATTTGATAGGAAACCTACTTTTCAGAGAATAAACAAATACTTTATTTTTAATTAGAGTAGTTTGTAAATACATTTTTTTCTATTCTTTGTTTTATGTATTTATTTATTTTTTTTTTTTTAAAAGGGCGTCAGTAGGTCCAAGTAGGTCCGCCAATTCCGCTTTAAATTCATATTAATAGGAAAAAACTAAGCGTTTGGCTCGAGTGTCCTCGATCAATCTCACGATTTCTTAAAGGATAAAAAGCAACGCGGATGAATTTCTAATATAAAGGAAATTGGCCCTTTAAATACAACAGCCTGACTGTTTTAAGATTTATCGTAAATCGTAATTAAAAAGTTGCCGAGTGGCAAAGGGAATTACTATAAGCAACCTATACTATGATACAAGCGTTAATCTAACAATCCGAAACTTTCCTCGCAAGCTGCGACTTGCGTACTCTCGTAACCGCTGTGTTACTACACATCTTTTTCTTCATATTATTATTTTTGTTTTATTTTAACTACACCTTTTCTTCCTGTACCATACAAGTAAAACTTTCATATATACGTCTCCATAAATCTACCTTCACTACTGTCTGATTTATCTCGTCCATTAATTGCACACGTGACCTTTTACGCGTCTTTCTTCTCTCTGTGAGTCTTTGTTCAGATTTTAGCTTCTTTGTTTTTGGATTTTTACAATGCAAAGCTTTCCGGAGGTGCAAGAGCTACACTTGGAAAACAATCGGCTAAGCGAACTACCGACCGAATTACTGTCACTAGAAAATCTGACTTTCCTCGATCTCTCGGACAATGAAATTCATCGACTTCCGCCGGACATCTCTTCTCTCACCAGGTCAGTTATATTCATTGATACATTTGTTTATTCATGTAAAATTTATCTCTCTCTTTCTCTCTCTCTCTATATATATATACATATGCCAATTTATGCAATAATTTGTAAATGCAGTTTAAGTGCGAAAGGAGATAATACGTTCTATGCTTAAGCTTGGATTGAAATTTCACAGTAATGTTCCGGTAAAGAAAAAACGAAATATATATTAATTACATTAAGTGAATTGAATTTGTTTCTTAAACCGAATCCTAAGTTAGGATTTAAAACAAACTCCTTACATATAACTCATGCATAAAATTTAAAGTGATTTAAGTTTATGTAAACGAAAGATTTTATTACTGTTGGAAAAGACTACTAATTTTAATTCAACAAGTTTTAAAAGTAAAGATGTTAGAAAAATGTAAGATTAAATATTCCAATCGTTCGTTTATATGAGTAGTTTTGGAAATTTTCATGAAACATTTGCAATTTATTGCTAAATAATATCGATTAACATAATATTTGTTTGGAAAAAAGAGAATAAAGAAAAATCAAAACCCTCTAGTGCCCCAGAACATATATCTGTTTTTCACATAAATTACTATTTGCCAAGTTTACAAACTTTATGCTTTAAACAGGAGTACTTGACAAACGCGACAAGTGGTCAAAGTATCGAATTACACGTTAAAGCCTCGATAATTAGTAGTATATGACAAGAGCTAATGAAATATTACACGTACTTCTCGCATTTACGACACTAACGAATTCGTTGCTGTTGCGCCGTATAATTTTAGATCGCGGACCTTGGAAGCTGTGCGAAGAGTTCAAAGCTTCCCGCACTAATGGAGAAATTTACCAAATTACGCGAAGCTCAACGCCAGAGAAACCGCGCTCACCTTTCTCCCCTCATTACTTCTCCTTCTCTCGCCCATTCGCTACTCTTTTTTATTTTTACCACTAAAATGGCGTGTCTTGCCTGCGCATGCATGATACAAAAAAATTGCGGTCATTAGACGAAAAATTTGCAATCCAACGAAACATAAAAATACCAAATTCCACGAGTGTTTTGTGCTTTCTATTCGTGGAAATGTTTTGCAAGGCTTATTAAACTTGCGGCTTAAATTTCCTTTTCTTTTTCCCTGTATTATCCGACAAATTTTCAATATCCAAAAATGCTTAACTGACAATTATCATATATATTAAGTTAATTAGACTCGTGTGCTCCAACGCGAAACACAGTTATAATTTGTTGCGCAAACCTAAATTTTCCAAAGTTCTGTAAGGCATATTATAAGATTGTTGCAAATAACAAATCCAATCATCGATCTAATTTTTTTTTTTCCGTTCAATGAATAGTATAATGCAAATAATTCTAAATTTATACTCACCTGGGAACAATCCGTAAAATACATTTGAGGAAGGAAACTCAGTGGAGTTTGCAATTTGCTTTTAGTAGGCTTAACCAAAGCTATTCATTTTTAGTTAGCCACGCTAACTCCATCGATCTCTTGCCAAAAGGCATCGATCCTCGTTAAAGTGCTGCTCATCATTGTGAAATGCATAAAAATTTTTGTGCTGAATTAGCGCTTCCTGCCCAGGAATTGGCCGTAGCGTAAGTACGCAAAATAAAAATGGCGAGCGAAGCTAAAGAGTACGAAGCACAGAAATGCCAGCACTGCGCCTAGGCTCTTGAATTAATCAGAGAGGAATCCTTTGGAGTGGCAACTTTAGAATCGATCGAACGACCGTTACATGCACTACGGGGAAGCGAAATCATTGTGCACTTTTTCTCCTCAACGCTTGCATAATTGGCCGAGTTATTTCGTATATGTTATTTCGTAAATACGGGAAAAACGTCGGGGGACTTTTGGCGTTTTTTTTTTTTTTTTTTTTTTTTTTTTTTTTTTTGGACTTTTCCTTCACGTCACGTAAGCTCGCAAATACTTAGATTCCAGATCACTTTCGAGCCCGCTAGTCCGGATGAGCTTTACAAAAGAATTTACTTTTTCGAGAGTGGAGTTTGGAGCTTGGGTATTACGAAGGTAGCGGGAAGATAAATCGAAAATAAATCACATTGGATGCGATTTTTGAATTTGTGCTAAGGTGTTCTGCTTCTTGTTGTTACGCCTATGCAATGGATGATAAGGTTCTAATGATTCATAAAAATTTCATGCTTTGAAGAGAATGTGACATTTGCGCGCGTTATTGCGTATCGGTGAACTCGAATGTCCGTATGATGTATGGAGTCTGAATCTTGATCCGAAGTCTTAAAAGATATCGATGACTTTTGATTTAATTTAAACAAGGCAAGTTTTTATTACCTAGGCTTTCAATAAAATTTCTATTTACAAGTGAGCCGTAAGTGTGAACACTTTAATATAAATAAGTCCCGAACGTATGATTTTATTTAGATTTAATTACAATCTATATGTTAAATACTTTATAAAAATTTACATGAACTCGTTCACTCTCTCTCTCTCTCTCTCTCTCTCTCTCTCTCACTCTATGAACATAGATTTATGTTATTTTGTAATTTCTTTTATCTATTAGAAAACTCGTTTTAAATACAAGACACATACATCTTAAAAATAACTTTTCGTATCTTAGTTAAGATAATACGATCGCTCAAATGAAATAAGTTCCAATAATGAAATAAATGAAATATAAATTCTTAAATCTACAATCAAATATTAAAAAAAATTAACTGAAATTATAAGTATAAATATTTATTGTAATTTCGGAATTATTTTTCGTTAGAAAGTGAAAATTGTATATTAATATTAAAATGAAAATGCTCATATGTTAACCTGAGTAATTTAGTATGTAAAATTGAAAATTTTATAACATATATTGTACATTTTACTTCTGTGGTAAATATATATATATATATATTGTTGTCAATGAATGAGGAAAAATAAAGTTAAGAGAACTTTTCATTTATCTTTAAAATCATAGAAAAATAAAATCATTCATGGGAAAGAATAAGATTGAAATTTGAAAAATAAATAAAGTAGTTAGTAACAATGAAAGTAAGAAAAAATATTAATCATATGTTATTAATACATTATATAGTTAATTATCGAATAGCTCATATAAAATGTGCAATTTTACGTTCGTAAAGTGTATTTTACACTTTATACAACTTATGTACTATTACATTAGCCAAATACTTTAATTATTATTATATAATATTTTTTATTAAATAACATTACTTAATTAATTATACGTGCAATTTTTCTTTAACAATTAAACATCTTGAAAAACAACAGAGAATTTTACTTTACTACATAATATAACTTAAATGATATAATACGAATATTTTCTTGCTTTCGCCATTTCTATTTACTTGGAATTGCTTTCTAAAACTTATGTATAATCTAACATTGATTTGAACATATTGGAAATACAGTCTTTTTTTTTTTCAAGAAAAGTATTGCAAAATTGGATATACATGCACGTATACAATGCCGCGAAAGAATCTTAAATCTACATTAGAAATTTAAAGAATAATTAATCAATTTTTAATGATAGCATAAAATAAAAACGTATTAGTACAAATAACAAATATTTTTATACTTGAATTATTTGAATTGATCGACGATAATTCAATGTAAATATTTAATTCTTAAATATACAAAACTATTGTAAATTTATTCCCTTATATTCTATTCTATTATCGGAAAATTTTACTTACTATCGTCATAAAAAATAAAATAATCATTTTGCATATTAATTTTGTTTCACTTAAAATACGTTAATAATAATTTATCGATACGGTAATATGCTTGGCCAGAAGAAAAAAAAAATGAGTGAAATCAGTTTATAGTATTATTACCAATAGTTATTACTTTAATTAAAGCGTAGTTCCGATAATTTTATACTTGACACACAATTATTAAAGCTACTAATTTTCAGTCTCATACTTCAATAATATTATAGTGTTACTCCCGCATATACTAAATCTCTACAATTTCACAACGACAACTTGATCTAACCCGATCAATTTAATATATTGTATAATATCCGGATTGAAATTGTTCATGCGATGCATATTTGACAAAATACATCTGGCTGGCTTTTAAAATATTAAGATATTCTGCTAAATCTATGGTATTCCATATGAGAATATTGGCAACGAAACACAGTTTCGTTTTGCGTGTATCGTTAATTTCATAATAAAGTGCCCGATTTTATAAATGGCGAGCTTAATCGCGCATCATTTTAGCAATTGTACCGAGAATTATCGTACACGCAACACGAAGTACACTATATTTGCCATGCACACGTAGTAAACAAAGCCGATATCAGTCCGCGGTAAAGTAAGTACAACGAGACTACGGAAAAGCGGCTAAAATGGAAAAGAAGATTGCGCATACATTGATAGTGTAACTCGATAGTGATACAAGATCGATCTATAAACGAAGTAGCGAACGATTTTTCTTTCTTCCTGTCCCAGTCCGAGT
>NW_011948415.1:1919855-1961768 GCF_000503995.2 Ceratosolen solmsi marchali
GAGCGCCGAAGAGCCTTCACTCCCCACCTCCCGCGCTCCCTTTCGTTCTTTCGTTCAAGGAAAATCGCCGGGCCGGCACGAAGAGTGCGTTTCTCCGAGTGGATTGTTGTCTAGCTCCTTACCGAGATTACGCAAGCTTTGAAAAATGTGCTTTGTGGATACGTGCGCGCGCGCGCGCGAAAGAGGAACTACGCTCGGTACGCAAGAGTGCGTGCGTGTGGGCGAGCGACGTGGAATGGGGAGTGGATGACGGAAGGGTCGGCGGCGAGGGACTGTGATGGGGACAGGGAGCCTTATAAGAAAGTGGAATGGGTTCGGCCCTTTGAATCGGACTTCCTTCGGAGTCACTTAAGCAGCCGCGTTTTCCACCAAAGGCAACTTGCTCCGGGGCTTAATGTCTGAGAATTTTTTAAAGCAAAGTTTTCCTTTGCTCGGGACACTTCCTGGCCAATGGTTTTTGACTGACGAGTTTAGGATCTTGCGAAACGAAGCTCCACAATTAATGGCACATAACGTGCGGGAGTGGGAGGCGGGGGGGGGGGATCCCCTATAATTTTTCAAACAGCTTGTACATTAGCTTCGATTAAGAATTCGAAGTCGTTGATTATGTTTGTAAGTTTAAAGGTACTCGATCAACGCGAAGTCTCTGCTCTTTGTTTTTAAACTTGGAAGTTTAAAATAGGTTGCTTTTGATAAAGTTAATATTTATCCAGAATTTTTTTAAATATCTGCTAGCATTATTACAGTGTACCAAAGCAAAGTTTAAGATTTCTTTTGCTTAAAAATTTACTACTCACTTTTTATCAAAGCCTGTTCTTTTATTTACGTAATATAGATTTCTTGAATTCGCGATGTCTTATTAATTTAATATTAACATAAAACTTCAATTTTTGCAGATATAAATAATGCGCTTTATGAATTTACCATTGTCATTATTATGCAAAATGTTGATACGAATGAATAACTTACAAATTTTTTTACATATCTTCATTTTTTAATCATCTTTCGTTAGAAGTATGCTAATCTATTACATTACAAAGTTAAAGTCTTGTGATGTATTTATTTTATAATTTTCCCATTGTTTAGTTAATAATTTTGTACATAAAATATTCAGATATTATCCGAATACAAATAAAGAGCATTTATTTTTATGTCAAGTTTCTCATACTTTTGAGATTTTAATATTCGAAATTCGAAAATAATACTTCGTATATGCATTAATAATTTCATGATTGCAAATGTGCTTTGTTTAAAAAAAAAATTCCATATTCTTAGGATGTAAATTTAAACGAACAATATAGATTATCAGTAATAAAAATTGTAAGACACATTATATTGCATAAAAATATATAACAAATTTTTTTTTTTTTTTTGTTAGTTACAATTGCATTTATTAGTGCACAATTATTCAAAGTTTATACTAATAGTTTAATATCAGTATTAACTACTAGTAAAGTAGTATTGTTATTCATAATTATTTCTTATGTATCGTTTATCAAATTCGTATCTCTGTTATTATTATTCGTCGATAACCCAGATAAGAGAAATTAAGTAATGAGTATTTCTAATTTCAGAATATTCAATTAAACGTAATAAAGAAACATCAAACTATTTATCATTCGTTGTCTCTACCAATATTGTTATAATAATATAATGTGAAGTAAATTTGATGAGCGAAAATTGCATTAAAAGTATAAAAACAAAAATAAAACAATATTATTAGTTTATCTAGTTAATTATAAAGTCTCCGATCAAAAGTCTATATTAGAATTTATTGTCAATTGTTATTATTATTGTTATTATTAATATTACAATCAATCGGATTGATGATTCGTGTATTACTTTAAATTTTTAATTTTGTAAATAATCAAACTAATTAAATGCTTTCGAAGATATTGCATGCATAACTTACCGTTAAAATTATTCAAATGTGCGCAATACTGTAGTAGAGTATTTATTTTTGTTACATTATTAATTTATTACAAAAAGTTAATCTACATTCATTTATATGTAATAAGTAATAAATGCTTATCGAGAGGATGTCGAAATACGAATGAATTGCCAGTGTTCTGAAACACCACGACATTAATAAAATAATCTTAATCTTTCCGAACTAGCAAGGATGAGAACAATTGTCCGGGTAATTAGATACGTTTATTTGAATAATCGAAGGAAGAAAGGACGTATAAAGACGAAAACATTAGCGCATCTTGCTACAGTCGCAGTGTCAATAACTGTTATTCCACGTAAAGAAATATTATTGCACATACATCGCTTGGAATAAAGGTTAGAAAAAAAAATCATCAATTAGAGTTAAGGAGACGTTTTTCCTCGGCAACACAACTCACCGAATGTTCGAATTTACCTCGTGGCAAATGTGAAAGAGGGCAGTATTGCAATTAATAGAGAGCCCCAGGAGAAAATGAACAAAAGGTCGAAGGCCAGCGGTGAATTCCGTTTAGCGCTGGATACCGAGGAGTCGTTGGAGCATCGGTCGATCGCACCGTCGTCTCTCCATCCCCCGCCCGCAAGAGATTAACGAGGGTGCGGAGCCGTGAACGCGGCCACCATAAATAAGAAATCCGTGGAGCGGCTCGGAAGACGGGCGCTTAAGCGCGACGGGACTCGTTCGCCTTTAGCCGAGTGGTCGGCAGGCCCCTGTTATTTCGGTGGCTTACGTCAGACGGGCCCATGCATCCTTGGCTACGCCTCCTCGCCCCGCGATCCACTTCCTTCTTTCTTCGGACCGCGCGGGCAGTCAGCGGAGCGCGCACAGCCGCCGCCGACGCCACCGCCACCGCCACCGCCACCGCCACCGTCACCGACAGTCGGGGCCAGTCCTTCGAGCTCGACTTAGACCGATGCAATCGGCTCGCTGTGCCCCTCGTTCGCGGCTCGGCTCGCTTCCTTGGCCGCGACTCCTCTTGCTGACCACTGGTCGAGAGGCGACCTGGTGCATCTCGGTGGCCTTCGGATTTTCGCGTTCCTGATAGGCCGTCCAGAGAAGAGCAGCCACTTTATCACCGAATACCCAAATATTGTCCGTCGCGCTCTCGAGTTGCATGGTTGCGCTTGGGGTGACTGGAGTTGAGCCCATCGAATCTCCGGGTAGGGGGCGGCGAGGGACGAGGTAGCCCCGGGGTAGGTCACCCCAGTGACGCGATTCTCTTGAATTTTGCGAGCAGGTGCGCATACGGAATCCAACGGTAGCATCCTATGACTTACCGTTGTAGCAAGAGGATGAGTTCACATTGTGTGTTCACTGTTGCTCTGATATGTATTTAATAATGTACTTAAGGTCCGCTATTCTTAATCGCTTTCGTCTAGAGTCTTAAAATGTTCATTGAAGTTGATGAGAAAAAGCTTTTCGTGAACTATCGTTTGTAAATCCATCCAACATTCTTGGATCTAAGAGAAAAGTGATGGATAAATTTTAATATGCATCGTATATTGTAAAATGAACAATGGTTTGTTTAAACAAGAAAAAAAAAATAAAAAAAATAAAAAAATAAATAAATAAATAAATAAAATAAAATAAAATATTTTAATTTTACCAATATTATCGGCTATTCTTAGTCATATGTATACGTCAACTAATGAAAATTGTGCAAATTATTCTTTGAACTCATAGCTATTTGTACATTTTTAAGTACCACTATTTTATAAAATGAATGACAAACGATTAATTCTAAAAGTACATTATTACACAAAAATCGGAGCTTATTTTATGATCATAATCAGTTCAACAATTGGCCTTCTATTTATTTATAAAATAGAAAGCTTTCGTTATTATTATCAGTTAGTGATTGTATGTATTGAAAAATGTTGCTTTGACGAATAGATGTAATATTTATTTCATTAAAAACTTAAATCTCATTAAATTTTCAATGCATTTATAAAAGCCTTATTTAAAGATATATTAAAATTATGCTTTGATGAGAATTATCGATTATTAAATTGGTTCACAAAGTGAGCTTTATCATTTTGAAATTTTATATTATATAGAGATATTAATTATAAATAGTACGCAAATTTCATCTAAGCAAAACAATTAAGCACACTGTGAATGGTATTGTCAATATTCAATAATAATAATAATAATCTAAGTGAAATAATGTAACGATATATTTAATAAATATTAACGGAGTAAAAATATCTTTACGTATTATAATAATACTCGGTGTAAAACTTAACGATATTATCTTAAAACCAATTATTACTTTCTATTTTAGTTTTGACCGAAGTAAAAAGTTCTTTTTAACGTCTAATGATTATTCTCACAATGCGTTCACAATCTTTATATTATAAATCAATAATATTACTTAGTTACAAATAAATATTACATATTTCACACTATAATTATTTTATTATGTGTTTTCGGTCCCCTACATAAGTTTAGTTCGACTAAGACTTGGTCATAATTTCAATTTTTAATTAAGTTTCGTTATGTTAGCCTATGAATCATTAATTGTATAAGGACAATTTTACGAAAATCTTCCTCATTACTTAATTAATCATTTTATTAAAAGAATACAAAAAAATAAATAAATAAATAAATAAAATAAATAATAATTCTTACGACTTAATTTCAAAAATTAAGAAAAAAAATTTTTTAGTTAATTTTTGTTTAATTATTTAATTTAGATAAGCTACTGTTATATTTATGCTTAAATTATTTATTATTAAGATAACAAGTATGCATTATAATAAATTTTTATTTTTGCAAATTTGTATTTCTTAGCATTCATTTTATTACTTTTCTTTGTCATACAATTCGTAATTTCAATGGAAATCTTACTAATTTTGATTTAATATAATCTAGTTATTACTGACTAAAATAAATTATATAAATAATAATTAAATTATTTTTTAAACGTAATTTCAATTAATGGCTATGTAGCAATATCTAGCAATATTATTTTCATAAAATTAAATATAAAATACTTTACTTCTTATTCCATGCCATTTGATCCTATTTTTATATGGTATCTGCACCAATACATAAAAACGTCAACGTAGTTTGTTTTTATTGCTTTGTAATTATTAATAAAATTTCGAATTCATCGTTCGTTTTAATGTAAATTAACCTTTTTAAAATTTCATAATATGTCAAAGTTGTTTTATTTAGTAGTATTGAGCTACAATTTATCGACATATAATACACACTTTTCTAATGAATATACATATATATGTTTCAAGTTATTTCCACTTTTCATTTAAAAATTTAATCGATTATTCATTGCATATTCTCGTTAAGAATACTGATTGTAATGTTTGCATAAACTGGCAAAGTAAATATCTTCAATAATTATAGCATTAAATACCATTATAATAATTTTGTTGTTGTTTAATCATTATTACTTTTACATTCATTCTCAATGACAATTGATTGCCGCATAAAACTATACTCCGTATGTGTATGTAAATTTAATAATTATAATTCGTTAAATATCAAATATTAAATATATCATAGCGATAGTTTTATTGCAAAATCTAACGATTCTCAAAATAATCGGCTTTCCAAATCGAAACTACTAATTTTTAAGTACAGCTCGGAAGGCGCAATGTACAGTCAACTCGACATCACTAAATATTCAATTACCTAAAAAGGAATTATACTACCGTAACTTTTGTGGCTAGACAAAAAAAAAAAGAAGATTTAATTTAAAATGAAAAAGAAAATCATGGCTTGATAAAGCGTAATCGTTCTCAACCTTCTTTTCTATTTGACCCGCGATCGCTTTTGGAAGTAGCCTGAAGGAACTGATACTCGATCGAAATGACATCAAAGAACTTCCCGACGAAATCAGGAAGCTGCACCAATTACGGCACATCTCGTTGGTGGGAAACCTGATCGAGATCCTGCCTACCTTCCTCCTCGAGATGCGAGCCCTCGCCCTTACCGTAAGTACAATATAAGATCGGGGCGAGTGTTTATTTTTATTTTTCCGGGTCACCACGCTGATTAACCGTGATTTATCTTCTCCTTCTCACTTACGTTTCCTTCCTTCTCGTGCTCTATCTGTACACAACCAACTGCTTTCTCTTCCTCTTCGCAACTGATCAAATCTTGTACTATCAGGACGTTGTCTCCGGGAGGGCTGAGGGATCTGAGGCTAAAACAACCGCGGATGAGAAGAATAATTTCCACAACAGCTTGTACAAAGTGAATTTGCGAAATAATCAGCTCAAGGGAAACATCATTCTTGGTAACTACGGGGTAAGTTGTTTTTTGTTTATCTTAAATCTATGGCTTTCAGAGTATTCATCCAAAACAAAGTTTCCTTCTCGATTTCGTCTAATTTGCATTTAACTTTGCGTCCTACGCTTTAATAAAGTTTCATTAAAGTTGCTTTATTTTCACAATTGATTGCGAAAGTCTAGCCTATGTCGAGCTTAAATAGTTTATAATTATAATAAAAGAAAAATGTTTATTAAAATATGTGCCGTTTGAAAAAACAAGAAAACAAAAAAAATTGTAATAACCTAATATACGTCTTTACCCGTATACTTTAAAAAAGTTACGTAAAACAGAGGTTTCTAGATGAAATTAATTCATATTTATTAATTACTGGTGGTAAATTTTTTTATACAATGAGTTACAAATATTGAATTAACAAAGATTAATATATTTGGTGTATCTTTTTATTAAAAAAGCTATTAATGTTTTGCATTTTTAAGAGAGACAATTTATATATTTTATGTATAAATCGCACAACAACTAATGCGTAAATAGTTTGTTAAGAAATTGCCTCTCGTTAAAAATTAAAATTATTGATTTGTATTATAAATCAAGTTAATTCTGCTGTTTTAATTATTAAAAATTTACATTAATTAATTACGTGTAATCGTAAGTAATTTATTTTTATCGGAAAAATTTAGCGTATCTTTTAAGTTTTTTCCTCTCCTTTTTTAAAGATTTTTATTCTAACGTTACAATTATACTTTGAAAGGCGTATGAATACTTTTTTTTTGTGTATCAATGAATAATTGCTTAAAATATGTTCTAAAAATTCCAAACCACTTGATATCAACCTCTGGCAATAATAACCGGTAATCCCTTACATGTGGCAGTTGACTTTCCAATTAAGTAAATCCACTTTTTGTCATTCTCCACGCTAGGCTGGCCCGATAATTTTTCTCTCTCGGGGAGAAGCATTGAGTAATCCTCGAATAGTATTCGTCCACAATAAGTGCAGCTATCGTTTTCTTTTTTCTTTTTTTTTTTTTTAACGTACAATGAATTTATTACATTTCAGAATCTAACGCATCTCGATTTGAGCGAGAATAGCATTGAAAAACTCGACTTGAGTGCACTCGAAGAATTGAGAAGCGTTCGATGTGCCAGAAACATATTGACGGAATTGACTCTCTGCGGTCATAGCCTCATCTCACTTATTGCCGGAAATAACAGTAAGAACCCAAGTACTCCTTATAATCCGTTCCTATTTATTTTTATGCTTCCCGTACTCTTCCGTTAAAGTAAACATCATCATTTTTGCTCGACCCGAATTTGCTTTTATAGCTCTTGGCTAATTTTTTTCTTTCTTTCGCCGTGAGCAGAATTAACAAAACTGACCATTGTCCCGATACCAGTCAACCTCGAGCATCTGGATGTTTCATAGTAAGTAACGAAAACTCTCTCTTCCAATTACTCTTAGTACGCAAAGGTGTAGTATGTACTATAATAATACAATAACGGATATCGACGAAATATAAAAAAAAAAAATTTTAATATTTTTCAAAATATTTACAGTGTAAATGTGTAGAAATGTACATTATTATAATTTCATCTACAAAATTTTCTCTTTTATAGTAAAAACGTGAAAATTGAATTTTGCTTCATTAATAAATTACCAATATATTTTGCGTATAATTAATTAATTTAGATTTCTTTTTCTATTTAATATATTTTAATAATAGAACATTTTCAATTTTGATTTTGATTATCACGTGCTTTTACCCCAATTACTTTTTTTTTTTTTTTTTATTCGTATAATTACATAATAATAACGTGATTATCCTAAAGCGTTCGAAAGTTCTAGCTTCAAAGACTTTCCATAATAATATCTTTTATTTTAACGAGTGTTTTCCAACTTTAAAGAAATTGAAGTATTTTTAAACATGTAATTGACTCCATGTTAATTCGTTGATTTAATAAATATTAATATTCTAGCCATTTAAATTCATCTCGTTTTATTATATCGATTTTTAATATTTCAATTTTACTTTGCATTTAATTAAGTAATTGAATACTTAATTGCATTCTAATTTTTAATTATGCATATAAACACAAACATAAATATATATATATATAGATATATATATGTCGATTAATTATAATATTTAAAATAAGGAAAACAATAAAAACGATAGATTTTATAGTGAAAAATACAATGCTGAAATTTAAGAAATAAAAATTCCAAACAATTTTTCGCCGACTTTTTTCAATTTTTAAAAATACTTAGTCACATATCTTGATTCTATTCCAATTCTATTATTCATAGTAAGAATAAAAAAAACCGTATAATGTAAATATGAAAAGTTTAAACTAAAATTAATCGAAAGTGTTGATATATTGGTAGATTGTAATTGAACAACCAAGAAAAGAATCGTAATTTTTCAGTTTTTTCTTTTGCCTATTTTAAAATTTTGAAATTAAAAGCCTTTCTAAATGGCAAGGTGACTCGTTGAAAGGGAAAGTAACGTCCGAGCTGCTGGCACTGTCTTTTATCTGTCGCGTTACCTAGCTGAAACTAAAGTCGAAGCAAACGGTAAATAGTGAAAGACTCTTTACATGAAGCATAAATACGCAATTGGAAAAGAACCACATAGTCGATTGGTATGGTGTGCAATCGAGAGCAGCTGCCATCTAGTAGTTTATTTACTATAATTGAGAAAAGATATTTTTCATTATTGTTTTGAAAGGTAAAAAGATGGCTGAGCTCCCTCTCATACGCCCAATGAGTCCGATTGTTCATACGTCAAAGCCAGTGAAACGCCCCATTTATACTCAATATTTATGCGCGCGAGCGAGCTTAATAATGAGTATAAGAGCCGAGGTTGCTCGTTAACCGCATTAACCATTTGCATGTGACAATTACAGCAATAACCTGGAGAACCTCCCGGAGTGGACGCCCGAGCTCCCGGTGCTTCGCGCCCTCTTCGCCTCCCACAACAGCCTCAGCACCCTGCCGGATCGATTGCTGTCGCAACCGGCGGCCTCGCGACTCGAGGTCCTTCATTTACCACACAATCGACTCCAGGCGCTGCCGCCACCCCGGGGTCAGTTGAGCCTCGTTCACCTCACCCTCCAGGACAACGCCCTCACCGCCTTGCCCGCCAATTTCTTTACCAACACGCTCAAGTACGTAAAGCGTTTCCGCGATCCGGATACTCCACCTCGGAGATCGGAATCGAGGGTGGTTAGGCAAGCAGCCCTCGAGCTTTCTCTCTCTCTCTCTCTCTCTCTCTCTCTCTCTCGAGTCTCAGGGGAGAACGCGACGGCTGGCTTTGTTGTTGCTTTGAGTGGAGAACGGAGGCTGAGAGAAATGCCGATAGGACCTACCGTTCGATCATTCGCCCTCGTGGATTTTGTATTTGAGATCGGACGAAACTCTTTTCTAATTCAATTGACTCACAAACAATGTGTCCCCCTGTCCATAATACCATTTGACTGGCTGTCTTCACTTTAACCACGCTCATTGCCTCGTTTCTATATCGCAATTATTAAACATTGACGAATGATTAAATAAAGCTCGTACAGCTTGATATTTCATGTTTATTCTTCCTCGACGGGCATCGCGATATGATTAATTTCTTTCGATAAATACCGCTCGCGGCAACGCAACCTTTATTACGCAATAAATCCTACGGCCATGGCAAAAAATTTAATTACCACGAACGAATATAACCGTGCGCTCAATCACTGGAAGATGGCCGCTCGAGTCGCGAAACATGCAGTTTATTGACGAAAGCGCTCGTTGAATTTATCGGGTGAATGTCCCGCGTGAAAGGTCGTGGAAATGAGAAAAGTTTCTCTAATCGATGATGCGCGCATTCGCCAACGGATAATTAAATGATACGCGAGGATCATTGGGCAGACTCCGCGCGTCCATTCGACCAATAAATGAATCTCGAGTAAGGTTAAACTTCAAAATTGCCCCACGAATTGCAGTCGGTAAACAGCCTTGGCGAAGTTTGCGTTACGGTACATCCCGATACAAGCATTTGCAGTAGCCTTGCAACCGTGCACGCACCTCACGGCTGCCGCCTCTCCTTTTCCCGCAGGATGAAAGTTCTGAACCTGTCGAACAATCGATTATCCGAGCTGCCGTACAATTACGCGGAGCCGTCAGCGGCGTCCGGGCATCGCGGCAATCGACAGGACACCGCCAGCGCGATTCGCTCACGGAACTCATTGGAGAAACTCTACCTCACGGCAAACTCTTTAACCAACACGGCATTGGACGCACTTGCGCAATTCAAGGCGCTGAGGGTACTTCATCTCGCTTACAATGCCCTCGACACGCTGCCCGAGAGGTAAGACCGAATGCACGTACTCGTCCACAGGGGTGACCTAAGCACATTAAACCACCAACTTTTTAACTTGTTTTAACTTATTTACAAAAGTGTATTATTGTTATTGTTATCGTGTCTGGATTTTCTCCTCCTTCACCTTCATTATCCCTTGCATTCTTCTTTCTATATTTGCTCATTTTTCCCTTTACCCGCATACCTATGCTAATGCATTACGATGATAATATTGACGTATAGTTTAAATACTGAGAACGAGGTCATCGTGTCATAATACGTCCTTACTCTCTCTCTCTCTCTCTCTCTCTCTCTCTCTCTCTCTCTCTCTCTCTCTTAGGACTGGCTGTGAGGCTCCGCTGACTTAAGGCTGCGCAAAAAGAAATTGCAGGTCATTCTCTTAATTTATTTGTCTGTGCAGCATCTTTGCTTCTCTATACGTGCCAAACGTAATTGTATGCGCATGAATATGTTAGGATGTGATTATCGTTGCACTTGGACACATCCATGTATCAATCAGTTTATTAGTAATTAAATTGCTTTAAATTTCATCGCTCCATGGCTTAATGAATACATCGCTGTTTTATTTTATATTTTACATTAAATACCAAACACTCCTGTATCTCGGTGAAATTCAACATTCAACTTAAATGTCACATTTCAATGGATTTTAAATATAGACTTTTATATTCTAAACTTTTGTATTATAGATTTACTCTTCGTCCCGAATGAGAAAATCAATCGAACCTATATGAGTATTGAAACGAGGTATCTCCACGACAATGCTCTCTCTCTCTCTCTCTCTCTCTCTCTCTCTCTCTCTATTATATATATAAAATATTTCTTTCTCTTAAAAATTAATTAGTTTTTTATAAGTTGATGTATCCATTTTTAAATTCTAGTTCCAATTAACTATTTGTATTGTGTAATATTATTGAATATATCCTAGATATAAATTAAATTAAAACGATAAAATAATGGAGAAAAGAGAATTTATATCCCATGAAATTAGACATTTAAAGTGGCCTTTAAAAGTGGTCATTATATTGATTTTTAAGCTATTTGTGTCTTTAAGTATCTTTAAGCTTCGATGCTCCATTCAAATCTCTTGTCATTCTGTACTAAAACAGGGATAATTTTTACAATTAATAAAATAACTTTTATTTTTTGTACTCTCTGTATAAACGCTTTCTTCTTTCTTCTATTATCTACGATAACATGTACTATTGATAAAAATAAGCATTACAAATAACTATTAATTGCATAATGAGATTTACATTACTTTTAATTTCATACGAAACATTACATCTTTTGCGGAATGTCGATCAATCAAGTCGTTATAATTTAAATATTCACACTGAATCTCCCAATGTCATGATAATAAATATATTTACTTAATAAAAACGAATGATCATAATCTGATAATATAATCCATAATGCTAATATGGTTATAAACTATGACTTCCCGAAATAATATCAAGTTGCATATATAAAATCTGCTTGCATTATTAACGAAGAAAAATGTTTTACTTAATTTAGGGAGAAATTAAATTTTCTCCAACTATATATATATATATATATATATATATATATTATGCACTACTTTCACGGCTTACCAAGTTTCACAGTAATCACTCGTTGCATCCCGTACTATGCCAGACTTACAAATTCTGACCACTACCAACGTGCATTTTACACAAACTTATATGATGTTTAATTATTTTATATATTACCTTATATCGGGGTTATTATTAATTAATGAATAATTAAAAATAAAAAATTTTCAAATGGCATAAAATTTTTCGAATTGTTTGATTTACTACGCGACTCACTTCGCGTTTTATTATGTCAACAATTTTTCATATTTTATTATTACAGTTGTTTAAATCAAACATTACAAAACATAAGCCATATATTATTTACGTTTACGTTAAAATTTGAAAAGATTATTATTTTTTAAATGATTTTTTTATGCTTTTACACATTATTTCAACACTCTGTTTAAATGAAAAATAAATTTTCAAACTTTTGAAAATTAATTTGACACTAAATCGGCATTTAGATTGTAATTGAATGATACGTCTTTTAAACCAAATACTCATTGATATTTAAAATATTACAATACGTTTTCATTCCGTTTAATTAAATAATTTATATGCAATTAATATTTTTATAATTTAATCTTAATATAAGCATGATAATTTCTTCATTTCTATATGCCAACGACTATCTCAGATATTTTATTAAATACTTGGCGCATATTTTATTTCGTATTATCTTTCAATAGAACATTTAGATAAATGCTTATTTAATCAACCAAATAAATATATTTGGAATTTCGGAAAAAAAAAATTTTCTTTTTTATAGAATATAAATTATAATTAGAAGAATTATAATAATAATTTGTTATTTTCGATCAAATATACAACGAACAAACATGTTAATATAAGATAAATTCATTTTTTCCGATAAGCCAATAATAAATTGATAATTTAATAAATGTAAATTTATACATCGTTACTATTACAACTTTTTTCTTTTTTTATGACAAGCAAATTATTATTAATATTAAAGATGATATGAAATTTCGTAAAACTTTCTGTTAAACGGTAGGTAAAGTAGAAAGTTTATAATGCACGCTTGTTACGGATTAAAAAGTTGAAAGTCGAATGTGGGAGAGGTACGAATGTAGCAATGAATCCAAAACTTCGTGTTTTAAGGATTATATTGTCTAACAATTCTGAACAAAGCAAAACTGAACATAGCAACTCATCTGTCGGCACGAGGATAATTTTTGATAAGATGTCTGGCCACAGAGTAAACATCTTTTTCCAGGGCCTCGTTATAAACTATCTTAAAATCTTTTTCTGAGTATTTATCGCCTAATTTGATTACCATTCGCCGATTGGGATCGTATATTCCTTATAACGGAATCCCCCTTTGGAATAGTCGTAGAAGTTTTGTATATAGAACCTCGTCCTCCGATGTCCAGATTGCATCAGGGCACTGCTGGTGTTTGGGTTCTTCTAGTTCAAATTCACTTAGTCACTTTCCGAAGATTCCTGCTCAGAACTGCATTCACTATTTTTATTATTATTTATTATTTTTATTTTCATCTTCATTTTTATTATCTTTAATTTTGTTTTTATATTTATTATTACTGTTGTTGCTGTTGTTACAATTATTATTATTATTATTAGTATGATTTTCTTTATTTTTACGTTTGTTTTTATTTTTAGCTGGCTTGTAAGTTATATCTGTCCAAGTGTGGTTGGAGTTAGGGTTGGATAGATACTTGGATAGATAGCCGGGATATATATTTCATTATTCAATTGTCATCGTGTATTGTTGCCTTGAAATTGATTTTTGGAGACATGTTGGACAAAGCAACGTCTATCATGTTTATTACAGCATCCCTGCAGTCCGGATAGGTTTTGGTTAAATGCGTTATGTCAAAAGCAACCTTATGTGATTTTCCTTGGTGACCAGATTGAGAAAAGACTTTGATTGTCGGTGCCGTGGTGCGACTATATTTTAAGGAAAAGGGTACTTCATTCTCTAGTATTATGTACTCTTTCTTGTACGCATTTTAAGAATCATCACTATCTGAGCATAGAGATAATGATTGTTGTTCGTCTGATGCTCCTTCATCTTCCTCTTGTTCTCCTTCGCTGTCACATTTATCTTCTTTACTATCCTCGGATATTTCATTCAACTGAACTTCTTCTTGTTTCGCATTAGTATTCTGGGGGGGGGGGGTTGCTAAGTTAAGACCCCACGCACTATCCACTGTGGACATATTTACTTCAACTTCTGCATCCCTGGCATCTTCTTCGGTGTATTGCGCTAATTCTAGCATCTTCTTTGTATCCATAGGTCGCTGGTTCAAATCCGGTTCGAAGGACCACAAAATGTCTGCGATCAGACTGAAAAACCTCCCTTAGATGTTGGGTGGAGGTATTACTGGCAAGTGGAAGGGATAGTGCAATTATTCAAGACTACTTGTAGTATTTATTGTCGTTCCTTTTATTAAATATAATAATATAATAAATAATTAATAATTATGAAGTATATGAATAATAGTATGATTGTTTTAAATATATGAAGTTTCTTTTATATTGTTACATGTTGATGAATGTATATCCTTTTCGTTGTATAATGAGTAGGTGCTATCTTTCTATACATTAAACTGCTGATGTTTGTATTATACGTGGTTGCCGCGCTTTTCTATGCGTCGATCTTATCCGTGAGCATATATAATATGATTTTTATGTTTTCACTGTTGTTTTATCTTAGCACTAATGCGTTATTAATATAAAATTTAGTTTAATGAATTTTAGAATATGGTGTCACTATTTCTTTCTTGGATTATTTGCTTGATTGATTATTACGTATGTAGACCGCTACAATGAGTGATATATGTAGAGAAAGCTTGAAGATGTATATTCTACGTGCGTTTGTTATAACGACTGTATAATTGTTACTAGACTGAGACAAACTGACTTGTTGCACGTGAAGCGCAGTCCTTAAATATTATCGCACTAATTCTCCAAAGATCATGTTTGTTGACATGACGATATTGGTCGTGACGTCAACAGGACATAGCCTGGAACGTTCGTTGCTAGTATTTTCTTTAAATAATAGAATTGCCCATTCATACCTCTCCCACTTTCGACTCTCAACTTTTTAATCCGCGACTACGCTCATATATCAAATTACATAATTTTAATACAAGAAATCTAGAATCCAATTATCTGTATATTATTTTGTTGGCGAAACTTTGTCTATTACATATATATATATATATATATATATATATAGATATTATTATTTTCATACAATTGATTATATTATTTTATTATTACAAAACTATTATATCATATATTATATTACATTTGCATTTGCCTTAAAAAGTTGTAAAAATGGGGGAAAAAAATAAGATCATTAAACAAACAAAAAAAAAAAAAAAACAAAACAAAACAAAAAAAAAATGATCGAGACAAAATTGTAGTAACTTATCTTTTATGCAATACTTACTTATACATAGCTAATATAAAATATGAATATGCATTCTCTATTTATACAAATCAGAGCTTTTCCATTCAATTAAGTTACCTCGATCCGTAAATTTTCAAAAGACGCGTGCAACGTTAACGTCATATCTTTTTGAATTTCAAGAATCCCGTTATCCTTAAAATATTTAACGAATTCTGGTGGTTTTCAGCTGTGTAGCATCGTGGAAGGAGTTAGAGGAACTTGTCCTGTCGGGAAACAAACTACAGTACCTCCCGGACAACGTTGCGGATCTTCCACACTTAAGAGTCCTTAGGATTCATTCCAATCGACTTTTGACTTGCCCTGTCTTCAACAAAACTTCCTTCCTCAAGGTAAAGTATCTTTGTATGAAACTAGGAGAGAGTAATACCAGCATAAAGAATATTTTCAACTGCAATTTATCGCGCTTTAACTGTATGAGCAGTTGTACTGGAATAATTGCTTCTTGTACTTGAGTAAGTACAATTAGTTATGTCGTTTTCAAGATTCTGTCTTCCGTTAGTTTATTTCGGATCTTTATATCTTTATGCGCAATTCATTGAATTTTATGTGTATTACATATCTTGCTTATTGAAGTATTCCTATCAAACAATTAACAAAATCTTACTTCACAACTCAATGTGGCAAAGTTCAAATATACCATCCCATATGAAAATAATGTGCTTGTATTTTTTATAATAATTATAACAACAAAATAACTACATGTAATTTGCTTACATTCTCATTGCCAAAATTATCTTTGACATCATTTTACATCTGAATTTTCAAGAAATAAATTAATTTTATAAACACTAAAGTTTCCATCTTTATTAACAAAGATGCTTTAATAAAATGCGTAGAAAAATGTATTGAATTGAAATTTTATTGGTACGAAAAAGAATACAATAGAAGTATGTACAGAAGTGTGCAGAACCCTCGTATACTCTTATCATCTTATCATTTTATTATTTCGTGCTTGAATTCTCGTATAAATATCATATAAAAATATAAAAATAGTTTATTAATCTGTACGAGCTTACCCCACTGTAACATTAATTCGAGCATTAATCATACATTAATAATAGAATTAGTAATTATAATTATACGATATGGATTTTTTCATATACTTTGTGAACATTTAATGAACAATCTAATTGAAGTCTATCGAAATACCTCAATGGTATATAAATGATTGTTACGAATTGTAACAGTTGAAAGGCGGAATAGAAAAGTGGGAGAGGTATGAGCGCGTGAACGGTTGTTTATAAACACTAGTCAACGAACTCGAATAATATTTCTACGCCAAAAACCCGAATATACGACTATAATTCCGAAGAATTATAACAATGAAACTTCCAAAACTATGCATTATTGACGTCACGACAAATGCTGGCATAGCAACAAACATCGGATCTCTACCGGCGCCTAAAAATTACCATGAGAATATTTAAGGGCTGCGCTTGTTACGCGGCGCTCTGTCTTTGTCTCAGTCTAGCGTAATAACGATTACGCAATAATACGACGAGCTCACTATTCAGTCTTCAAGCTTCTTTCTACAGTCATCACTCACTGTTGATGCACATGTACGTAATTGCTCAAATAGTAAGCAATCTGACTATACAATAGTGAAGCCACATTATCAGAATCCGCTAATCAAACTTAAACGAATAACGCGATAGTGCGAACATAATCAAGAGTGAAATTATCGAATCATGCTACATATATTAACGGATCACACCGACACTAAGATAGCAGCGAAACGGTCACCCTTTAGAAAGCTTCGGTGCAACAGCAGCAGCTCTTACGCACCGACCCTAAAGCAGGAGCAATCCAGCCTCACTTAGGCAGTAGCGGTATAACAGCGGCGGTTCATACGCACACTACTACAGCGATACTTCTCGGAAGGGAAGGAGTCACCTCTCACATCACGGAGAGTACATACACTCTCCTCAGCACGTAACACTATTGAAGAAACTTCCTCTAATTATTCGCTCACACCTTCATTCACACACTTTATGATTATTAACTATTTATTATATTATTATATTTAATAAAGAAATAACGATAAACATTAAAGGTAGTATTGAATAATTGCATTGCCCCTTCCACTTGCCAGCAACACTTCCACCCACCATCAAAAGGAGGTTTTTAGTCTGATCCTCGACAATGATCCATCATAAGAATAATTGAAAATATAATAATTTGACTTTATTAGTTGTCTAATAATATTTTTTTTTTTTTTGTTTTTTTTTTATATAACATGTTTTAAACATTATATATTTATTCGATAGAATATATAAATACAAAATAAAACTTTTTCACCCAATATATATATATATATATATATATATATATATATATATATATATATATAGGTCACTTTTCCGTTTGTATTTATTAAGCATTTTGAAAATATTCTTACCATTGAGAAATGTATATTTATTTTTACTTAAATACTTGTATTTACTATGTAAATCGTTTCTTTCAAAATTAGATTTTTAAATTTAATTCAAAAAATTTTTAATTTATACAATCGAACAACCAACAATTATCAATCATTGGTTTTCAATATTGAAAAAATAAATTTTTAATATAATTAATTATTATTCAATCTTTGAATAATATTTTTAATATTTGAAAATAAAAACATTTTAAAATATTGATTACCATGACGAAAATATTTCATGTTTGTTTTGCGAGATATTTTATTTTGTTATATCAGTTAACGAGAAAATAATGAAAAGAAACATTTTTTGAATTGCATAATTATATTTTTATTCGTCGACTTCTTCTATTGGCCATCACTATAAGATGAGCGAATGGTAAATAAATTCTATTTTTATCTTCTACATTAAATTCATTCGAACTACCTTATGTCTATTAAATTGAAATTTTATTAAAAACTTGTATAATTTCTATTGAAAATTATTTTCCAATCAACTGTTTATAAATTAATACTTCATTATGGCAGTTGTATCTCCTTATAATACATATAACATTTAAACTCTCGTTAAAATTTAATTAAGATGAAGAATTATAAGCTGAAATTAATCATCGATATCTCAGTTTTATAAAAATTCATGAATTTATCAATATAACTCATTGTTCCATTAAAATATACTTATGCTTCTCCAGACAGAAAAAAACAAACAAACAAACATTTATCTTATAAACTAGGATTTTGTGATGCGAAGATTTAACGATAATTTAACAGATTATTACAAAGCAAATAGCTGCTTATTGAAGTATACAAGTTTTTAATATGGAAAATTTTCCACCACCGGAAATTAATTTTGCTCGACTGTATGAACCAACCGTAAATTGGCCGGAAAACCTTTCTCGAATACGTAAGGCTAAAGGCTCGCAATTTGCGTTCGCCTCGAGCCCCAGATATCCCTGTAATTCTTCGAATTTGGCATTCAGGTTCTCGACCTCGCCCACAACCACCTGGACCGGCTGAATCTGGACAACCTGCTGTCGGCACAACTCCACTTCCTCGATATTTCCTGCAATTCGAGACTACGAGTCGACCTGCGCCAATTCCAGAGCTACAATAGCTCGCGCAGGCCGCTCTCCCTAGTCGACGTGTCTGGTCAGAACCGATCGACGTCCGGAGTCGGCGGCGCCTCGACGCAGATCGCCTCCCGTGCCAGTCACCGCAAGGATGCCGAGTACAGTCATCTTCCCTGGCGACTCGGCTTCTCCGAGACCGCCGGCACTCGCGAGAGGTAGTATTTTCCGTAATTATGGACACCGCAGCCCATACATCCTGATAATGTCCTTAATAGCGCTTTATGCCCAGCTAAATTATGATGCATGTGACATGCGCCAGCGGGGCTTTTTCCTTTTTTAGAACATTAATACCCCGGGGCCTTCGTCCTTTTCGACAACTTATTACGATTACACTCGTTTTTGTTTGGGCTACTAAACAAGGAGCGGGAAAGGATCGCACGATGATATGTATTTTTATAGTATTCGCTATGGATCGAGTGGAGTTGCATATTATAGGAGATTTACATCGATATTCCACTTGGAATATCTAGGATGAATTTCTATTTCGCATACCGCGCTCTAGAAATTGACGTTTCACCACACTTTAAATATCTAGGATCGTTTTTTTTTGTTTTTTGTTGTTGTTGTTTTTTTTTTTATGTAGTTATTGAATTGTAGTTATCGAATGGATCTAATTTTGTGAAATTTTATGCAAAGTAAAGAATTTTATCGTTTAACGAGCTACGGTATATTATTCACGTTAAAAGTAATTAAATAAGTGATGCCAAAGAAAATGAAACTTTCTGATATTGTCGTTTCTTTATTGTCAGTCTTGGTCAAATGAATATTTATTCGTCAAAATTAAGATAAATTCATCATTAGTTAATATTATCATTAAAATGTATTTTAACGCAAAAGATTTATGCGCTTCTTATGCAATACTATTGTAATTTGTGTTGTTCGAGAGCCTGCAGTTTAAGAAATATTTAACGTGTTTCTGTACAGGATTTAATTATTTATTATAGTGTATACGATACCGGAAATACCCATATGCATTATTCCTGCATTAATGATGAATGTTTGAATAATTATGTAAAATTTACATGTATAAATTAAAAATGCCGTCCTTATTTCTGCAAAAACTAATAGTATCGTAATATTTATTTCATAATATTTATTATTATTTCCTTGTACTGTGTATAAAAAAAATTTGTAGTCACTACTGCTAATAATAATTATTGATCTCATAATTTATTCTTACTGCCATTCGTACGTCATATTTCATAAAAATGTAATATAAATTAAATTTTAAAAACATTAATAACTAAGGAACTTATTAAAAAGTCTTTAATTCTTATTGATAAATTCTGCGACGAACTTTTGTATAAGATATTATTGTAAGCAATCGAGGATGCAAAATAACATCTTCATTCCATTATATTAATATGAAGAGACAAGAAACTCTTTGAAGAACAAAAGGGAAATATGCCACTGAAGAGAAACAATACAGATAAGACCTTTCTCTTAGTATCTTTTATTTGACTTCATTACTTTTCTAAACAGTTCTTTGTTGTTATTCATTCAGAACGATCTACGGCAGTGAAAGTTCCGACTAATTTTATTTCAAAGTGAAAATTTCCAGTAAAATATATTTTCTAATTTATGTTAAAATATTATTTAAGAATTTAATAATATACACTAATCGTATGCCCAATGTTATAATTTATTTACATTTTCTTTTTCCGTTATATATCGTGTATAAACATAGACGCGCTCCCGCCCCTGTATTATACATACATTTAAAAACATTAATATATTTAAATTTGATGGATTTATGTAAATTTTAAAGAAATATAATATCCACTAAAAATAATACAAGCTATGATCAATTTACTTAGAATGAAATTCAATTTAAACAAAACATGTTTTATAAATTGGACGCTTTAATGAATTTTATGCACAGGCAATTGAACTGTATTTGAAAATGTTTAAAGTAATGCAGTTCTTTGAATAATTATACTTAAATACATTTTTCATACAACAAAAATAATATTAATGATAACGATGATAATAATAATAATAATAATAATAATAATAGTAGTAATGAGCATCATAACGAGAGCAGCAACAAAGATCATAATAACAACAATGTAACAAAAATAAGAATAAAATAAAATAAAATTTGTGCTAAATTTGGAATAAATGAAAATTTTTAAAAATACAAACAATATTTTTATTGATATTATTTAAATTACAATTTTAAGTGGATAAATGAACTTTAAATAAATTTTGATTTAAGTTTTTTAATACTGCTTTTTCTTTAGAATCCCAAATAGGAAAATGTCTGTATGAAATTAGCTTTGACGAAAGAATTTTTGGATAAAGAATGGCGAACAAAAAAAGAACTATTATTTTTTATAAAAGAGTGAAGAAAACGTGAGAGGTTACTGTGATACGACATTGGCGTTTGATAAAAGCGAGCCATATCACCACCTAATAAAGCTTCTATCCTGTACATCCCATTATCTTATTAATCCTCAAGGTCACGCTTTAACGTTCCATCTATTTGAATATCCCAATGCAGACTTCTGGTGAGTCAAGTGCGCATGCCAACCTTTTGCAACACCGAGGGTCTCTTCGGCCTTTTCGACGGCGGCTCGAATCAGGAAGCGCCTGCCTCCCTCCAGGAGATGATTCCCCGTTTACTGCTGGAGGAGCGCACGGTGAAGGAAACTCGGACTGACTACCTGCGCTACACGCTATTGGCGGCTCAGCGGGAATTCCGCAACAAAGGCCAAATGTACGGAGTCGACGCGGCCCTGGTACACGTAACCGGGCTCGTCGACTCCACGGATGAGAAGCCAAAATATTTGCTGACGGCGGCTAGCTGCGGCGAGGCCAGGGCGGTGCTCTGCCGGGCCTCCGGACCCCTACAGCTCGCCAAGAGCCTCGACGATCAGTACCTGCCCAGACTACAGGCTGCTCTGGCCCGAAATTCAAGGGACCAGAAATCGGGAGTGGCAAACTTACTGCCCATCGCGCTGCCGGAACCTACGAGTCAGGAGGTTTGTATCGCGATTTTTTTATCTTAAAACTTGACGAGTTGATATTTTCTTTTCTTCTATTAGGATTCTTAAAAAAATTATTTCTGGTATTTGTGAGACTATTGCAGATTGGCACTGGCGTACTTCTATAAGCACCTTGTTCCTTCTAATTTTTATGAACATTACATTCTAACTTGAAATTGAAATTTCTCTTTGTTTACTAGAACACTCATATATGCCTGGAAAAACAATATTTTCAAAAATCATATTTTTAATATCCTAGCTCCTAGAGATGTGCATTGTTCTTTATTAAGGGAATTAATTTTTTCATTGTATATTTATTGATAAATCGCATATGAAAATATTATCACATCTATTTTCTTTAATCATTAAAAATTCCATGCTTAATGATTCTTGAAGATTATATTTGTTATGTGAATTTAAATGCAATGTAAGTGTACGTGATATAATATGGATTGAAAATCGTTCGCTTGATCAACGAATATCCGCACGGCATTGCAAATCACTGAATCAACACGATGCATTTGATAAAAGGCAGATATTTCATATTTTCACGATCGCTTTGAAATTAATAAAGAGAGTAGTTGTGAAATTAAATTAGTCTCGTGTATTTTATATAAAGTATCATTTTTCACATTTGTATTTGAAAACAGATATAAGGATATATTAAATAGAATTAACAATGCAAACAAGTCGATTTATTCACTCGTGATAACGATCATTCTATTCGCATCATTTTTTTTCTTTTTTTATAAATTTTATAAGTACTTGCAATATTGCAAATGAAATGTTAATTTTCTTTATTTACTTATTGAAATATTACATTAACAATGTATGGTGCTACTTAAGGAAGAAACATTAATTACCATGTAAACATTTACGTTATCATTTCAATTTTTGAAACTTAATAAATATTCTTTATAAACTTTCGATTAGGTCATTAAATTTTTTACACACATTTCATTTTATTCTTTATAATCATCTTATAAAAGACATTAGTTAAAAAAATTTGCCGAATATTGTGAAAATCACATTCTACTATAGAGTAATACTAATTTCATTAATATAAAGATTTTCATAATTGAAAATAAATAAAGATAACTATAATATAAACATTATATTGAGTACTCTTAAGCAATTTCAAATATACTTTTCTGCTTATTTTAACAATATTTTGGAATGCAAGAGCTTTCAATAATCAAAGAAGCTGATAACATTTTATATGTCATTAAGTCATATTGAGTATCTGAACAATTTATAAATTGCACGATGAATTTTTTATAAATAAATTCATTTCAATTACCTAATACGAGTACACGAGTACACTAGAAATTTCTAGCTCTTTAGCTCATTATAATCACCATTTCAAATTACTCCAGAAATGATAATGTGTATTTGTTATCCTCATTAAATTCAACATGATATTTTCATTTCTTTAATAAAAGAAATTCAGTTCTAGATTAAATTTCTATACATAATTCATGGGAAAAGGTATTCTTTTTTGGAATATTCCTTAAAGCTACGAACATTGTCGTATCTTTACAACTATCGGGAAACGTGTCCTGTGTCGTAACACAATGTCTGAAACTTTTAACTTTAAAAAAATTTACGTATTTTCCAACATGAATGGTTTTTGCAAAGCCATGAAAATATTATTACTATTTTATGATGAATAAATAATTGATATAATAAGGGAAAAGTTGGGCGCAAAACCGCTACTGTCTTGTATTATTTTTTTTTTTTCAAAGAGCTCGAACTAATTTAAAGTACAATATACATTTGATTTCATAGAGAATTTTTTTGCATAGTGGTAGACGTTTATTTTAGTTTTAAAGGTATAAAATAATAAATTACTGGTAATTGAATTGTTTATCTGTGAACCTTGCCGTTGACAGAAATAAATTGTTATTTATTATTATTTTTTTTTAAATATTATTAGTACTTATCAGAATTTAATTATCCTAATCGTTTTTTTATAATATATGTATATAAATGTATTATCAATTATTTTTATAATAAAAACTCTTTTATAATGATATTATTTGTACGATTAAAAACTATATTTTAAATTATATATATATATATATATATATATATATATATATATATATATATATATATTTATATATATATATCTTTATTGATTAAAAAATATTTCACGGCTCAACTAATACGAAACATTGATATTTTTCTGATAATATCGTAGTACATCATATTTACTTAGGTAATTTTCAAGAACATAATTTTATAATTAATAGTCAGTAAACGACAGAAAGATGAATAATATAAAATACAAATTGGTTGAAAACATTTTAGTACAACTGTCGATATCTTCATACGTATGTACGTAAATACTTGAAATTTAAATGAACTATTAACAACCTTTTCAATGGAATTTGTATACGTAATTACAAGAGAGTATTTCAATTTAATATATAATATGATTAAATTTTATTGTATTTATATTTATATTTCAATATTTTATCGAATTATTAATCTCGATATGTCTCTATTTATTAGTTAAATTTTAATGATCAATTTCCATAGGATATAACTTATTAATTAATTTTCAGTATGTTCTGTCCATTTTAGGATAATTTCAATTCTAATCATTAATTCTCTATAATTCGTACATATTTATGTACAAGTGCAGGCATAATTAACATTGAAATATATAAAATTATTCTTTCGGCTCTTACAAATTATATGTTTACGAATATTCAAAAAATTTTTTATATTCATATGTATCATCATTTTGAAATTTATTAGAAAGACGACATGCATTTCTGAACTCGTTTTATATGAAAATATATTTAATAATATTAAATTGGAGTTTCACTATTTATTGATTTTCATCGATAATTTTACACATAAATTTTGACTTCATTTTTGACGAATATTGTGTAATTTGATCAGCTAGTTCGCAACTAAGATTTTATGCAAATATTATAACAAATTTCGAAAAACTATAATGAAAGATAAGTAATAAATATTTCGCCTAATTCTGCTTCATCTATGAATACAATAACATTAGTTTAATTACGATTGATCTAAGTATATCATTGATCATCAATTTAACGTCTATTAAGCTATTTATATACTGTTTTTAGGTTGTTACATTTTATATTTGTATTTCAGACTGAATATTATATATAATTTATGCAAATAATGATCATATAATTCAACACAATTTTTATATTCTTACACTTACAATGCAGTTAAATCATCTTCATCATTATAGTTTAAAGATTGATAAAATAAGAGGATTTCAAATTGATCAAATATATTAAACATTTTAATGAGCAAATAATATTATAATATATTGGACAAAGTTATTTAATGCCATTTATATGTACATTATGTTTATATGTTTTTTTACATCGATATTGCTTTAAAAAATCAAAATCAAATAGAATTGTGAAATATAAAAAGAAAGCAAGAAATATGGGTTATGTATATATCGATGTATTTGAGAGAGTTGAAATTAGTTTATAATTACATGCACGTCTTCTTGATATTTTGTAATTATGCAAAGGTCGTCCTTTAAAATTAGAAGTAGTGAGTATTATATAACTTATGAATACTTACACACTAATAGTATTAAGAAAAACGAATCGGCTAATTGTTAAATTTATGATTTTAATGTCGTTTGTTAAAAAGTATTATATTTCCTTGGATTATAATGTTAAAATTACTCGCTGGTGATTACCATAGTATGAAAATTAATGTGTTAAAGGTTGAAAAATCACCTCCGGAGGTCATTATTATCTCGCCAAGATGTAGAGTATAAAATATGACAATAATAAGAATCGTGGATACATGATTGAGTCCACCGCACTCAAGCGACTTCTTAAGACATTGTGAATTTCAAAATGTTTTGTACGACGACAATTAATTATGAACACAAAACTCCCATTAACTAAATTTCAAGAGCTAAAAATTAAAATTGTTATTTTCATACTTTTTTCATTATCTGCTTAAGATAAAAATATTCTTCTGTGAAAATCCGTTGGTAAGCCTTTAAAATTACATGCAATCAAATATATATATATATATATATATATGTGGGATAATATTTTAAACGATAGTAATATAATTAATAGACTGACTTCCAAAGTAAAAAAAAAAAAAAACACAAGTACAGAGCATGTAAGTCGGTTACTTTTGAATATTTAATATTTTTCTCGTGTTTATATGCTCCTTAAATTATACATAATTCTAAACGAATACATTTTAAAATAGCTTTCATCGTCGAATACATTAGCCTTTAGAGACGCTTCTATTATATAATTAATACAGCATTAAAACATATATAAAAGTTGTTCTTAATAATGAGAAGAGAAAATTGTCAATGATGCTAATTAAATAGCCGTTTTATCGTGCCATTACGAAATGCCATGACAAAAGACGTTGCTTATAGAATTGGCTTGGCCAGATAAAATTCAAAGATCCTCACCCATCCCGTTCCCCGTCCTAGTGCGGCGAAGAATCGTTGCAGAGTCATTGACTTATGGATCCTACCGTTAGGTGATTCTGGAGGATGACGACGAGTTCGTGATAATCGGCAACCGGCGTTTGTGGGAGGTGCTCAGCATCCAAGAGGCAGTGCGCGAGGCGCGGGCGGAAGCCAATCCCGTGCTCGCGGCTAAGCGGCTTCAGGACCTCGGCCAGGCGTACGGCGCCGAGGATAACTTGAGCGTCCTCGTGGTGCGGCTCTCGACTGGCTCGGCCGAGCCTCTGAACCGACTCCTAATGCGCGAACTCCGCCAAGCGGTGCGCACGAAGGAACTCCGAGCCCCGGCTCCCGAAGCTTCCGGATGCACTTGCCCCTGCTGTACGCCCCGGGTGCCCGGTCACGAGGCGCCGGCCGCTTGCTGCTGCCACGCCCCGACTCTCGGGCTCAGCGACTCCGCGGCGAGTTCCGTCAACGGCTTCTACCTCAATGGCGTCCTCCGCAACGTCATAAGCGCCAGGTGCGAACTTACGAACTGATCGGGCAATATTATCGACTAACGGAATACCTTCCGTGCAATATTGACGAACATCGGTGCGTCGTACTTCCAATGTCACTAGACTCGAACACGACTCAGCACGAATCGCGGATTTACCGATGTACGACGAGCTTATTGATTACTCGATCGACTCGGTCAAGCGACATTTAATCACTCACTCGAGGATATGTAATTTTTACGAGTTAGACTTTGTGATCTCGATTCATTGTTCCAGCGCTAATGGATTTACAATTATTTCACAACAGTTCGCTTTATCATTTTCAGTAAAAATTACAAATTATTCGATGGCATATGTAGTTTTGAATTACCCATAAAGCTATAAATCATAGTCAATAATAATTAGCAGAAAATTATGCTGAACAACGATAAACGATATTCTAGAGTTACATCTAACATTGTGAATCAGAAAAGGATACGCGAAAAAAATTTCGCAGAAACCATATTTGTATAATGCAATTACGGTAGATGCAAGAAATACAGATGCGCTGATCTAATTCGATGTAATGATAATTTTGCAAATAGACCCTATCTAAAAATTAAAAAACAAAAGAAAAACAAAAGAAAAACAAATTAAAAATAATAAATCTTGTTGAAAAAAAAAAAAAAAAAAAAAAAACAGATCCAGCGCAATGTCGAGTCGCAGCAGCCAGCGACAGTTGCGAGAGGATCGGAGTTCCCCGAGTGGCCAGTCGGATCAGACGAGCGAGGTCGGTCTCTTCGAGCCCCGTAGCCGTCGTCGAGCCTCCGACCGCTTTTGTTCCGGAAGTGCAAACGCTTGCAAGCTCCGTCAACAGCAACAGCAGCAGCAGCAGCAGCAACAGCAGCAGCAACAGCAGCAACAGCAGCAGCAGCAGGAACAACAGCAGCTACCCGAGAGGACGCCACCGCCGAGCGACGAGCAGCTCCGTTGCTGGGAGTACATGCTCGAACAAAATACCCAGCTGCTCTTCGACAAGGAGCTGGACACCCTGACGAGCGCGCCCCGGAGCTCCGTCTTACGCCGAGGTCGTGGTAAAGCAAAGTGGCCGATACTTAGACGAAACGTCCAAGTCGCGAGCTTATTTTTACGCGTCGCGCGCATTTTCAGTTAAATTCTGGATTATCTTCACTTTGAATTATCTTTCTCCGCAATTGGAAAAAGCTTGTGGCTCGGAGCGAATCGTCTAAATATCGATTTCCTTACAGATTCTTTTTTACCCTCGGCGTACCTTCAACGTGTCCCATCTTGCAGAGATAGAGACTGTAGGGACTAGAACAATGGACATTCGTTGCGACTGCGAGGACGTAACTCGAGTGTCTTCGAGTGTTGAATAAAGATTTGCATTACGGATGACTTCGTGTCATTACGGGCTATTGAACTTTCGGAAAATATTTCAATGTGAAAGACCCTCGGCAGTGTAGTCGGCATGTAATAAACTATCGTATAGGTGATACGGGTTACCGAATGTACGGAAGTATGATTCCGATATGATGAAGTATAACACGATTGTACCATACGCACATTAATTATCGTATAATACATAGTAGCAACATTTATGTCTTTGGAAAGATAAATTTTTAAATTTTGCTCAGTTTAACGAGATTTACTTAACAGGGATGTCGATATTACGATAAATAATAAGTTATCGAGCAATTGTCTGTCGGAATTATTATCAGACTATTGGAAATTACTTTAGCTAATGCCAGTGACTAAAATAAGTGAAATGTACTAGAGTTCTGAAAACCTTCGCTATTATTAGTCGAATTTTTAATGTCAATCGAACGAATTAAAAAACTTGACGAATTAGTCAAGAATTCATAGGAAATGATTCGTTTTTATCATTTAAATATTTTAATAGAAGGAAATAATTTTATTTTTATGAATTTCTCCATTTTTCATCCAAATATTATTACAATTTTTCCACCTACTTTGGAAAGGAGAGAGGGCATTACGCAACAATAAAATTCCTATTCTTTATTTATTTCAGAAAAGAATTATCCCTATTGGCTTGTCTTTATAAAAATCAATATTAATGTATAAATAAAATGACGTGATTTGCTCGATAGTATTAGTAGTTAAAAATTCAGTTTAAAAATTCAAATGTTTAATCAGCATTCTAGAACTTTTTCGCTAATTGTAATGCAGGGAAGCTTCGTCGATTAAACAATCTTAATACCATTTCAAATGGAAATCGAATATCGTAGTGATATAATGGACAATATAAATGTTTCATTTCATTCATTTACAATTAAGTTAACTTATTATTAGAAGAAGAAAAAAACAGATATGAGCATTTTGAATTTAAATAATTTGTTATTAGTTAGATATGTTCATTTGGGCACGAGATTAAGTGAATTATTTGAGAATTGTCAATTCGTAGGAGGCTACATTAATTTTACAATTGAAATGATTTTCCACGAATTTTCTGAATGATGGAATAGAATTGCCGATGATCTTACGAATAATTGTAATTTATCGTAATTTGAGATAATGCTCGATTGATGACAATCAGTGGAATAATAACTTGGAAGTGCAATGATAGCCTCTCGCAATATAATTAACGAATTTCATTAATTCACATACGAATTAACAGTATTTCTTCTAGTATTTAGTCGTCGGTACGCGACTTTTTTATCAATAATTTTGGGCAAAACGCAGTTTAGCGAAATATTGCTTTAAAAAGAGGCAGAAAAACTGAGAGAGTGTGTGTCAACAATTAGGTACAATTATCAAACGTCACAATCCAGCGAAAAAGCTTTATAAAATATAAATTAAGGAGTAAGAACCTGTCGATTATAGGCAAAAAAAAAAAAAATTCGACCAAATCCCCGCTCAGAAAAAATGAGGTACTAGGGTGCGCAAGCTAACGTAGACGGTTTTGCTTCTCAGGCCAGTCGAGGTCGACACCGCAGCTGGGTGCGAGCTCCAACGTGCCTTTCCTCTCCCGGCGCTTCGGCAGTGCTCGCTCCTTCGACAACGGGGCACAACTCCAGGGCCCGAGAGCTCTCCTCCAGGTGGCGCCTGTGCTGCGCTCGGGCTTCGGGGGTAGCGGACGTCGCGTTCTCAACGGCGGGCCCAACGCCGCCTACTTCGGCAGCCTCCAGCGACTCATGCCTTACAACCTCGAGTACGACTTTGCCGTGATCCAGGAGCGGGCGACTCTCGACTCCCTCGAGCAGGACGCCTCGCGGATGCAGCAATACTGGGGTGTCGCCACTACAGAATTGTGAACGGCTCCGCGCACTTTTTCCATATTTTCTCCCGGTGGAGTTGCTGCTACTTCCGCGGCATGTCAACTCACTCGACAAACCTCTTTCCTCTTCATTTTTCCCATATCTTACTATTAGGTTGTTAAAGAGTCGTTATCGGTTCGCTGATAGGCTGCTTTGTCTAATGAGTATACGAAAGATTTATTTTCGAATACACGTTTATTTGCATTTTAACTTTAGATGAGAAAAATCCTCGGTTAATGTTTTGTCATCGTTGCACGCGGATAATTAGTGAATCAAATGATATTTCCTTAATTTGAGATAATCGGCTAATTTAATGTTGGAAAATTATTTAGTTTGCATAAGAATGCGCGACGACGACGAAATTTCGCAATGTGATAGTTTCCTTACTTGTAACGTAGGTTCTCGTCTATTGGCATAAATATCTCTTGCAGATGTATATAGTAAATGCAAGGTACTCGGTAGAAAAAACAATTAATTAAGTATTATAATTGGTATTGATATGACTTGAATTTCGTGCATAAATACCGACTATAAACTTTGAAATTATTGTTTTAAATACCTAATTGTCGTTGAAATTGAATCGAAGAATTTTCCTAAAATTATTTGACTTCATTTCTATTATTATTCTAAAATTATTTTACATTTCGAAATATTGTCGAATGAAATGTTTAATTTAAAATATGCCATTTAATTTAATTCCAAAATATGTAACTTTAATAAAATCGTCATTAAAATTATTCTATTCTAAATTAAATTGACTTTTACTTTCTTAAATAGATACTACGCATCTCCAATACGTATAGATTAGCTCATATTTACTAATTTTTAGATAAATTGTAAAATAAATTAAGTTCTAATGCACTACTACATGTAATTTATTGCTAAGCCTTTCATAATAATTAATTCAATTATACATTGTCACAATGTTAATTTGTTTATACAAGTACTCGACATACCTTTAAACCGACAAAGTTATGTGTAAGCTATTAATGTACCAAAAAAATTTCATTCCATGTACCTGATCGTCCTTTTGTCAATCTGTAAAAATATTCTAAAACTTAAATTTATGTAAAAATAGTTGTCTAATAAAAGTAAAATGTTAATAATTATTTACTGATTTGAAAGAAGTATCGCTATCCTCTCTACCGAACTGTTAGATTTTATTCATTAAGAAATATGAAATCAATTGATAATAATAATGTCATTATGAAGAGATATATAGATTCAATGTATTGTAATGTACGATTACATAATTATGAATTACTTCTTTTTCACTTTAAAAAAATATTACATAATATTTCTTTTGATTAATATCTACGTTAGATATTTCCCTTATTTTTTACATTTTTATTAGTCTCAATTTAGAGACATTTTTCTAATAAAATTAATATCTTCAATAGGTATTAATGTTGAAATTGAACATAATTAATAGATACTCGAGTTTTTATTACATATTCACATTTATTGCTCAATCATATAAAATGTATATTTCTTTAAAAATAACTTCATTTTAAAAAGCAATTAAAAAAATAAGAAAAGAAATTTTTTAAATGAAACAAATCATAATTAACATTTTTTATTATTTTGCAATATATATATATATATGTGTGTGTGTGTGTGTGTGTGTGTGTGTGTGTGTACACACACATGTATAATGAACAGTACACAATAAATATCTAATCAATAATTCAATTAAAATATATAAAACATTATCATTGTTTTTACCAATACTAAGTTTATTTTGTTAATTTTCATCGATATTACTTATAGAATCTTAATTTTTTAACTGTATTTTTAATAAATAATTATACTGTTCTCGATTATATAAGTTATACGGGGAATCTAAAAATATGGTTGATATTTGATGAATCCATAATATTTGTCAATTTAAATAAAATTTTCTTTCAATTCACTTAAGAATTATAATGTATCAATTAATTAGAAAGTACAATACTATAATCATTCGTTCAAACAAGCTAAGTTATTTGAGTGAAACTGTGTTTATTGAATTTACGAGAAGTAAAGAACTTGTGGAAAGTTGACTAATTGCATTTTAATTATATACAAGTTATTTTTCTGCTTACGTAGACATATTGAAGCGAGATCGAGAATATTATAACGTGACAACTGTTGTTCCCGTTGTTACTTCTTATTCAGTACATAATCTCGTATATCTTCGCGCATAAAGACATAATGTCAAATACATTATAAACAAAACAATTCAATACTGTTAAAAGTTGAGAAGTCTGTTAAAGTGTCAGAAAAATTAAAATGGCGTAAAATAGTAGATGAAGAGAAGTAGAAGACATAATGCTGTATAATGCTGTAAGGAGGTGGAAGAGTAAGATAATATAACGATAATATAAGATTTAGGTTTAGATTTAGGAAGAACGTGGGGGTGGGGGGGGGTGAAACAGTAAGAGTCAATAAGTAGCACCGATAATATTGTTTTATCTTAACAAGTATGTGCGTGCGTTTGTGTGCATATCGGAGTTCGATGTCTGCGAGAGTTGTGTCATGCATCACCGTAAAGATACCATGTCTATTCATAATTCTTGAGAATTTTACAATTCGAGCACATGTTTACCCGAATGTGCCTACATAAAAATATTTAAAACGTGATTTAGATAAAAGAAATTAAAATTTTTTTATCTTTTATATAATCATCTCCCTCATATTTCTTAATTAGCGTTTAAAATATCTTACTGGAGTTAATATACTTATTGTTGCCTACGTTATTGTAATTTTCATTTTGCTTTCCTTGAAATCAAATGAATGAAAGCTAGTTAAAAAGAATAACAATTTTTAAATCAAGATATATATATATATATATATATATATCCGTATGTCTTATGATTTAATATACTACCTAACTAATACGAATGAACAGAATTCTTTGGAGCATATAATACATTCAAAAGGAAATTTCATCAAAGAACTCCGCATTTCATCCACACGATATTCTTGGCTGTACAAATAACTTATCATTTTACACACTTTCTAACTTTTTATATCGAATGTGGTTCGATATTCTAAAATACAAACACGTATGACTGATTGAGCAATGTTCTGGGAAATTATTAACACGCTTCATATACATTCAATTTTCTATTTACGGTCGATAATTTCATTTTACATGATAATTTGATGCATTCATGTAGTTGGCAGAAATTATTCATAATATTTTCGATGTATTAGAAACTCAATGAATAAAATATTTTAGAAATATGGCTCGTTAATAATGTAATTATTTTGAGAGAAAAGAATTAATTTAAATTTTTAAGGTTAATTTAAAACTGAATTATTTTCAATTTTTCATGATTTAAAAATATTATGACTAGTTTTGTTTCATAGGGTTTTGCTTTTTTAATGATAAATAATTTTATGACTTATGGCTTTATACATAATTATTCCTATTAAATAAATACAATAATAATAATATTTAATTAAGAAACATTTTTGTAAAGTATGTAACATATTATTATGATTTATGTTTTCGTGTATTGATTATAAAATTGATATGATTTGGAAAAGATACTAATCATGCAAATAATATATAAACACGAAAATATATAGTAAATATTGAAGATATTCGCAAAAACATATATATCACATATACATAGAATTAAAGCGAATGTGTCGTTAATTTATCAGTATTTGAATACGAATGAATTTTGTTGTTGTTGTTGTTGTTAATAATATGCTATATTTGATTATCACACATTTAATTACGAACACATTTAATGAAAGGAATAATTTAAATTCCATTATTTAAAAGTCATGGAATTACTAGACTATTTTTTTTAAATACCAGCTTAAATGCCCATCAGCGAATATTTATTCTTTTATTACTAAATCGTCTCATACTATCAAACTGATTGAGGCTACATACAAATGTACACGCGCACGTGACATATATTGCTTCTAATGGATTTGTAATCGAGGACTAGGGATTACATTGTAATTGATGGTACCAAATGGCACTGATGTTAGAAGCGTAATAAGGAGATATGCAGTCGATACACTGATTGTGATTTAAATATTTGTAAAAATTAAATCTCGTTTCTTTTTTTTTTCCTTTTTTTTTCTTACAAAAATCATGTCATAGTATTTTCACAATTAAAAGTATCATACACGTACATGTCTTAATTTCGAACTTATGAAAAGTTTTATAATAGAAAGAGAAAATAATATAATATTCAAATTCCATTGCATTGTGATTCTTAAGATTGCATAAGCGTCGTTGTCTTTTTAAAAAATCTTCCCTCTGTACATATATAAATACATGCGTTTACACTTGGTAAATATATATATAATTGAATAAAGACAGTGTGTCAGTCTCATTTATAAATTGTAAATACTAATATTCATCATTAACAATGAATTACAAATAAATTAAAAATTCCAACGCTTTTCAAACAGTAAGAGAAAGATATATACGAGGTCGGTTATTTACATTCGCTATCTTTACCTCTGTCATTCATGAGTTTGATTATGGGATGATATATACAACATTTATTCTGATGAAAAATTAAGTCAAGATGATGATTCTTAGTACATATTTGCTTCAACCATGTTGTAATATGTTTATAAGTTATTATTATTTCGACATGCCTTGAGAAATTGTACGATAATGTTGTTATAACGAAATCTGATAGCAAGGTAAATGCAGAGTTCATTTCTTCTAGTGCAATACTACATACGTCTAGCATATATTGCTAAATAGTTGTTGTAGTAGCTTTCCAAAAAACACATATACTTTATGCACAGAGATATATAATTATAATAAAGAAGCTTTTGAAAATGCTATTTTACAAAGATATGACGGATGGAATTTTACTAAAATAAAGTGAAAACATACATTCGTTATGGTTTTTGTAAAATGTTTCGATTACGATAATTCGTAAATTTAGGGTAAATTTCTTAACGTCATGGATTAATAACAATGCATAACAATTTTAATAAATTACTATATAATTCTTTGGATAGAGGCTAAAAACAAAACATTTACCGATTTCATTTAATTACTAAATAGATATAATTGAATACTAAAATATAAAGAAAAATTAACTTTCCAGATAATTGCTTACATTACTAGTTCGTCGTTAGTTGTTCAATCGGTGCGAGTTTGGAAGAATATAAATTTTATTTTCACTAACATACCGTGCTAATTAACTCTAATTCAGAAACTAATCGATACTCTTATGAGACGAAATATGAAAGATTATTTATTACGCGTATGTTTTTAGAATCGTCCAATGGAAATCTAAATGTAGTTCATATTAACAAAGTTGGCATACAAAATCATTCTTGTTGAATATGAACGTCCGAACAATATTTAATATACGACATTTGTCTTTATACGGTTGAAATTTAATTGTTCTGAAAGTTACAATTGTTGGGATGCTCCTATACATCTAAGCATTTCGCCCAAATCAATACCTCAAGATCTGTACGAATGAAGATCGGCTTACGTAATATTACGGTTTATATGCTATTACATTAAAAATTGAATTTTATGGTATTGGTGTTGGTTAAAATATATTAGTAACAAAAAACATTTTAATAATCGGAAATTATAAATTATTATAATACAATCATATAGATTTTTATCAAATATTTAGGTAATAAGAATTTATAAATCCTTACTATTATTACTATTGTTATTAGCTTTAAGAATTTTCTTGATGCATGTTAAATTTACATTAGTATTATATGTAACAATATAGATTTAATATAATGTATTGATGGATTTCTTCGTATAGAATAAAACACAATTGCTTTTCCAATATAAAATAAATAATATTAAATAGGTATTGACGATAAATTCTATATTTATTATTGTAGATTATAGTTATTCGTAACATAAAAATTTATAATCAAAACTTTTTGTAGTCGTCAATAAGAAATTAACATCAATTTAATGTATTTTTAATGTATTTGTATTGAAAGAAAGAACCATTATAAATATATGTTTAGAATTAAATTTTGAAATAAATTTTATGTAACTCAATATATAAAAATTGAGATAAAGTACAAGATAATAAATATTTTTAGAAATAGTTTAATGGATTATTCTCAGCTCCAATTTAGCTATTATATATTTTTAACCATTAGTTCAAAATAAGGCCAATGGATATCTAATCTTCTTAAATGTATAATACAAAATGTAAAATTCTCTTTAGAAATTTAATTTGTAATAAAATATTAATTATTCGTAAAAATAATAACATGTAAGATACTTAAAATATTAGCATTGATTTATCCTTATTTATTTTTAATATAAATTTGAACTTTGCCAATTAATAAATAAATAAATAAATATATTGACTGAATTTTATTCATATTATTCACGTTACAATTACATCTATGAATAATAAATTTTGGGATATCTAAGAAAATCCTTTATTAAAATTTAGGAAATAATACCTACCCATATTCAAAATATTATAATTATAAAAAAATGCATACTTACAAATTGAATACATTTTGCTTTAATATATATATATATATATATATATATATACATATATATGTCATCGCAAATATTAACATGTTTATCAATAAATAATCTAAATATAGTAAAAAATCATCTAAATGATAAAATGCAATGGTTAAATATACGATAAAATTTTTATACTTTCCTTCGCTTTTGTTCAAAGATAAAATAAAAAAAATATGTATAATATGAAAAAGAATATATTTTTTTAAAGCAAAATATTCGTAATAATTAGATTAGAAATTGATCGTATAACATCTGTTTAGACTATTTGAATAAAAAAGTAATTTTCTTTTTTTTTAATTGAAAGAATTATTATATATCTGCGATATCATTTATCGAAATTATCAGAATAAGTTACGTAAGTTTGAAGAGTACTTCTTCGTTACGCAAGTAGAGTTGACAAGTAATATTATATTTTTTATTAATTGATACTCGAATAGATATGCGGCAGCAAAACATTTTCATTATAAAAAAAAATCAAAATAATCGAAGTATATAACATATAAGTGCAATTTGCAAAGAGAAAAATATGCAATAAGGAAATCAATTTGCACCGATAAACTAATTATGAATGTTTAAGAAATTATTGATGCAGATATTAAATTAAACATGATTTATTCGTAATGAATATAAAATATTATATTATATTAAATTTAAAATTATACTTAAGTTTTGCTCATATGTAGATGCGTCAGTAATGTTAACAATTACTGTTAAAATAAATATCTAACTCGGCCAATCAACTTATTCGGCATTAATACTGTAATACAATATCGTTACTGCTTTATTCAATACAGTAATATTACGATAAAAATTATATAGTAATATTATAATATTCTTAGAATAATGTCTTGTACAATTTTTGATTTTAGAAAATCACGGTGTGATTCAGTCCAACCTTTTAATTTGGAATACAATTGAAATAAAACACATACATCAATGCATTACAATAAATTTAGGTTATTTGAAATATTTCATTATCATATACAATTCTAAGACTATTCTATGACTGTGTCTTAAAATTAATAAATAATATACTTTCAGGAAGATGGCAATTGTACTCTTTGGTTAAGTTGTTATGATGGCAATGAGTAATGTGACTCATTCTATGTCGACGTATAGAAAATCCTATTCAGCTTTTCAGGATTATTTTTATTGTTAGGTTCAGTACTACCGGTGACATTCTCGTCCTTATTTTCTTTACAATGTTTCTTTGCTCCATTCTTCTTTATGGTTGAAACAATATATATATATATATATATATATATATATATATACATATAATGCATGTAAAAGTACATTATATATGTAACATTGTTTTAAGTTGATAGTTTGCTGAGAAATGTATAATCGCTTATTAGTTTAAATAAATTGAAATACTACAAATATTACTATTTAATATTTAGTTGTAAAGATATAAATATAAAACATCCTATTTTTATTTTTCTTGTAAATTTATGAATAGTTCGTTTACACATAATTTGAACAAAATTGTTTTATATTAAGGTCTTTAAAATTTCCATAAATAGTCATTAATAGATGATTAATATTATTTTATCTATAAACGCTTTCGGTCTAATTTTTTAAAAATCTTATATTAAATACAAAATTATGAATTTCTACATTTACGGTAAATAATATTATAATTACAAATATTTTGCTTTCATTTATTTAATAACAATATTAAATCAAATTATTTTACAAAATACTCATCTTCATTATTAATTAATTTATCATTGTATTTCCAATTATAATTTATTATAGATTTACGTTTTTCATATAAGAATTTTATAAATATTAATAATAGAAATCAATCTCATTTTACTAGTATAATTTATTTATTTATAATTAAATAGTAAATTATTATTTAAATATTTCTGTCTAATTTTTAAATTAAAAAAAAAAAAAACAAAAAAAAGTTAAAATCCTCTGATTGTATAATTGAAATAAATTTTTTACCACTAATTAAGTGCGTTAAAAAAGAATTGTCTGTAAATCGAGAACTTGAATTGTAAATGTATAAGAGAGATAAAAAGATAAGTTTCTTACAACGAATTGGATAATGAAAAAAGATTTACAACATATCATTCTGAATTTAGGTCACTCGAACATGTCCTGTTCGTAAATCTTACAAGAAGCCAATCAAATTGTCTTCATCATTATCACAAAAATACAAACTGAGTTAAAATATCCAAACAATGAGGAGAAAGATATTTTAAGTTTACTTTCATTAATATTATTAATAAATATTCATAATTATTATAATAATCTTATAAAAGCTTAAAATGCAATATTACCGTCATAACGTAAATGAAGTACATTAAAAAATATTTCAATAATTTATAGAAAATCCAAGGGATTTAGAAAATATTTTATATGTATTTAAATAATGATTATGCGACCTTTTCAAATTTTAAATGACAATTCGTTTTTTCTTTTTTTAATCATACAGTCTAACAACTTACTATTTTTCATAATTAATTTTAATAGTAATACTTGAATGTACAAAGGAACGATTTAGATTTTATTTTAGAAAAAAAAAACTTTAGTTTTATGCTAAAACAAGTAATTATTTTAGTAACCGTTCATTTAATTAAATACTAATGTAATAAGTAATCTTAGTAACTGTTAAATTTAAACGGATTAATATTAAATAGATATTGCTATACGAATACTAAAAGTTTGTATATAATTTTAACGAAATTGTAACGAGATATATGCATCTGCACAATTGCAATATTGCAATAATTAAAATTATGGTTAATTTGTAAATTGTAAAACAATATGCCCAATACAATTTGATTAATTCCGTATTAAAAGCATATAAAGTATAATATTTAGTGCTTTGCAACGAAATATAAATTTAAGTAACAACATCAGTTGGAAATATACAATGGGATCGAGAAAATAAAGCAACTGTCGCATTAAGTATGTAATCCTTATTTATTTAGATTAGTAAAAAATAAAAGTAACAAAGAAAATTTCATATTATATTCATCGTTTTTCGTACAATTTGGAAGGTCAAACATCTGCTCATGGCACGCGACTACGGCCTTTCGAACTTTGCACTTATCAATGATTGCATTAACGTTAATCTGTTTTGTAAATTATTATTGGTTGATTTTCTTATCGTTAAATTTTTTATTATCGCGAAATTTGTTTTTTTCATAAGAACGAAATTTCGTTGGCTTCCACTGGTTGTTATGTTTACGAGTCGAATATTCCGTGATCAACTTCACTAATCAGCACTTATTTTTTTAATCCTTGTTCAGTATTTAATATTTTAATATTAGAGAATCGTTCATTTTTTATTATGCTTTGTTTTTATTGGGCGTAATCCAAATTGCTTTCTTCCTCAAATATCTATCGAGAGGAAGAGCTTCGATGACAGGTGTGACACAATTCTCTGTACAAATTGTTTTATTTATTGTAACAAGCAGGAGTGAATTTTGGAAAAAACAATACTGGATAATTTCAGAATATATATAATTTTATAAAATATAATAGCTACAGGTCTTTTAATTATATAGGTATTGGATAAATAATATAAATATCGCCTATGTTTTATGGACCAAAGTAGATATTAAAAGGATTTCAGTAACTTTATTCATGATTTATCATACAAAGATGAAAAGTATTTTAATTTATCAATATATACGGAAAATCATATGAAGTAATTAATATAATTTACTGAAAATTTTTCCCTTGTTATCTTGTATCTATTATGCAATCACGCATAATAATGTAATTTAATTATTATGTATATAATTGATAGACGAATTGCATAAAGACATTTTTTATTAATTTATTATATTATCGAAACAAATGATATTCGTATGAAAGAAAAGGTAAAATTGAAATTACACTTGAGAAACATTGAACTTAAATAATAAATGTAATTTTTATTAATCTAGAATTTTGAAGATTAGAAGTATCGCGATACCGAGTGAAGCTTAAGTATTAAAAAATTCATTCAATAATTTTACCCGCCATTTACATGAAAGTTTTAAGAAGATTAATCAGTCAAACGATCGGTTAAGGGATAAGAGGGATTTTGACATGTTAAACAGCTATTCGAAGCTCAGAAAGAACTGTTTGAAATTATAATATATTTTGAATGCTAAAGCTATTCGTTCAGTTATCGAAGCGTGTAATTGAAAAAATTCAACTTAATCTGAGAAAATATCTAATATTCATTTAGTTCAAGTAAAGGTATAAGCTAATAATATTTCTTAAATGTAAAAAGTTACTTCACTCGTTTATGAGCAATAAACTTTTTAATTTATTGAAATACTAAATTTTTTTCAAGAATAAAAGGAAGTTATTGTAAAATTATAAATACATATAATGTCATAAAAAAAATTTTTTTCATATGATATTTTAACATAATACACTTTCGTATTATAAAAAAAGAATTGCGCAACGTTATCCGTTGCCTTTATGCAGATAAAGAGTTTCATTTTTCTTTTACTGGTATTGTAAAATATACTCAGTAAAAAATTTAACCTTGACTTATGCAGTTTAATACACGTAAACAAATACATGTATACACATTGAAATTCTCTATCTATATTGTAATTGTATATTAATTTTTTCGTTTAAATCACGAATTATTCGAAACAATTTCAAGTATCTCTATAGAATATAATAGGCTTGTATGTATGTACACAGATGCGTCCATACACACTTGGATCATTTTACCAAATGTTTGCGTTATTACGGCTGTCATGGAGTATATAAGATCTTAAAATTTATTTTTCCAACGACACAATATGTCAAAAGTGAAAGTCAGATCTATTCATTTTATTCGCATAAATATACTAAGGCTTATGAATATGAATAATTACGAAGAAGTAAAAACTTTTAATTTACAACGATATTTTTATTTGCATTTCAAACGAATGTTCTCCTTTAAATGTATGAATATTTTTTGTAACAATTTATTTACATAGAGAAAGTTCGTACGAATAAAATAAATTGAGATAGATTTTCATCTCTACAAGCACACTTTTATAAATGAATTATTTTCATAAGAAGCTATATAAATTCAGCGAAGCAAGTA